>NW_015438370.1:0-187720 GCF_001293395.1 Leptomonas pyrrhocoris
CCCGCATGAGTTTGCAGAAAGCCAAACGTCATCAAGAAAGGTTGAAATAGTCGGCAATGTTTCAAAGAAAAAAAGCAAGAAAAACAAAGGGAATCGTCAATGCGAAATACACGACGAGGCGTTTTTGAGCGCACTGTCACCCTTAAGACGGTCAGTGTGTTGGCGTGTAAGACGTGCAGAGTTGCGTTTTCAAGCAAACGAGTGGTTGAAGACACCGCATTAAAAAGTATGGTTTAGGAGCGCAAAAATAGAGAAGAAGCGTTCGCTTCACAAATTTCGGCATGACGGCATTGGAGTTCGTTAGCAACAGAGCTGTTTCATGTCTCGCTTATGCCGTCCTCACGCATCACATAACGAAGGCAGAGGCACGTCAGACGAACAGATAAGTTGCAGGCCCAAACATCTGCACGTTTGAATCCAGTTAGGAGCGTGTCGCTCATCACACTGGGGAGCTGCCTGTCAGGCCGCATGAGTTCCCGCTGTCCATCGTCATGTCTACACCCATCATGTACGAGACGCGGTCCGACGCAAGATACACGACGGCCTCGGCAATCTCACGCGGCTGGGCTAGACGTCCAATCGGTGCCACGATACCCATGTCTGACGGCCGTTTGCCCAGCTCGGTAGCCGTGCGACCAACCATCGGTGTATCACAGGTGCCGGGATTGATAATGTTGACGCGAATGTTGAAGGGGATGAGCTCCAGCGCGAGCGACTTGCACAGCATCCGCACCGCACCCTTGCTGGCGCAGTAGGCGGCCAGGAGAGCACCGCCGCGCACGGCGCCTGTTGAAGCGGTGCACACGATGCTGCCACCGCCCTGCACCTTCACCAGCGGGGCCACAGTGCGAATGCCGAGGAAGGTGGCGAGGGCGTTGATGTTCATCGTCTTGTTCCAGACGTTCAACGTCGTGCTCTCCAAGTCGGACATGATCATGATGCCAGCGTTGCACACCAGCACATCAACGCGGCCAAAGGCACTCTTGCACGCGTCCATCACTGTCGCCCACTGCTGTTCGTTCGACACGTCCAGCGCTGCCGCCACCGCGCGCTGACCCTCCACGGCGTGTTTACCGGCGTTCAGCGTGGCGGCCAGCTTCTCAACCGAGGCGCCATTCACGTCCGTCAGAAACACACTGCAGCCGCGCTCAAAGCACAGCTCGGAGATGCCGTGGCCGAGACCGGCACCGGCGCCCGTGATGAAGGCAACCTTGTTGTCGAGCTCGTGGGAAATCGTGCTGAATGAAGAACGGTCTGTTGGGAAATGTAGAGGTGAGTCTCACGTTTTTGCCTTAGAAAATAATTGTTTTGTTTTTGTTAGTGTTGTGTTCTGTTCTCGTGGATGTAAAATACAAAAGTGTGTTGAGATGGAGGTGTAAGTGCAAAGGACAGTTGGTAAATGAGATAGGAACCTAGAACGGCAGTGAAGTTAGACGTGCGTGATGAAGACACACTGCTGTATCATTGAAGACGAACGCTTACTTTGCCTGTCTGCCAACGCTTACCGGAAATGTTCAGATACAGCAGATAATAACCTACATCCTACAAATCATCACCTACCAGAAAGGCAAAGCTGAACGTCAGAATTATATAAAATTACCATTCTCGGTATTACAACACACTGTAAAAATCAATAACTAAATTCAAATGCAAAAGAAAACAAACTATTCAACCGACTCTACGAAGTGGGTAGCGCGCCTTACGCTTCCCCGCTGGGTGGGTGGGGAGTTCAGGGTTGGGCGGGTGGGAAAAACGAGAAAATGGAAGAACTGCTGAATTCTAGCAGTTGAAAAGGAGAATACAGGAAAAAGGGAAAAGAAAGGTAGGAAGATTACTTTTTCAGGCTAGGTCATTCTATTCGCAACCTCCTATATATATAAAAACGCACTCCGTTGCGGATTCTGAAGAGAGCGTCAGAATGCGACGTCAGCCACTGAGGATGAGGCTTCGAGACAACACACACTCAACTCATACAGCATGCAGGTGTCATGTACAGACGTGATGCGCAGTCTGTTTACCACCTCATCAAAAACGCATCGAACCTGGTTTTCTTGACATCTGCTCTCAGGCACACACACAAGAAACTGCAGCCCAGCGTTGGTTTTCGAAAGACACGTACTGTTCCGTAAAAAAAAACACCTTTCCAGCCGTCTTTCCTTGATAGATGGCTCTTCGCAAATCACACAATGAAGAAAACGACTCCGATGCGATGCACAGTAAATGCACAAATGCACGAGAACAAATGTTCCTTGCGCCATCGTTTCCACAGAGTGTAGCATCGTCGTTAAGAGCTTCTCCGATACATCCGTTGAATCTGATTTAAAAGGTAGGGCGCAATGAAGTTGAAGTCACCGCACCCTTGCTCTCAAACGACTTGTTTGTAAAGCAGGGCACACGTGACCACACGCGGCCTCACCGCATCTATTGTAAGGTGTTTGAGTATTTGCGTCCTTTCAGCGAGGACAGCACCGTTGTCATGCAGGATCATGTACTGGCAAAAAACGCACGCAACAGAGCAAGGAGAAAGCAAGGAATACCTTTTCTGCATGATGTGAAGGCGAGCAACCGCCCGTCACGTAAAGGCGGCCCTGGTGTTTCAACGTCAACGGTATCACTGAACTCAGGTGTAAGTCGACTATTAAAACATAACACAATCGAAGCTCTGATACCTTCCGTGATGGAAAGTGTTGAATCGAAAGCAACTTTGATGACTGACACGTAGCAACACAGACACAAACAAAACCAAAAGACGATACGTGAGGTCTCCTTTCGAATGGATACGCCGTCTAGTTTTCAACTCTAAAGGAACAACAATTTAAGGTTGGCTGTCAACGATGAGCAGGGTGAGAGCGGCCACATGCGCATCCATCAGATTAAAGATCGCGGTTTCCCAAGAAACTCGCAGAAAAGAGATGCTACTCATTTCTTGCGTCCGCGGAGGTTGAGCTTCTGCAACATCGCACGACTCGTCGGCCTCAGTGAGATGATTTGTGTTGCGCTCTCCTGTAAATCGAGAACGCTTAGCTGGTGCGGTTTTTGGAGGCCACTCCATCGAATAGTGTCAGTGAGTTCGTTGCATCAGCACAGATAAGCCTACTCCAGCGCGTCGAAAGAGTGGTGTGGTCCGATGTCTACAATGGGGCGTGAACAATTCATCGATGTACTCAATATAACGGAATGCTGTGAGAGGAGAGAGATTTCCGACACGTGTGCCGTGGCTCATGTTGATCTTTCCCTGCAGAAGAAAAAGGGAGAGAATAAAAACCAAATGGGAAGAAATATCAGAGGACTAGTAGAATTGAAAGCAGCGCGCAAGGAAAAGGCCAGATCATTTCCTTAACTCGTTAAGAAGACATGAGGAGAAACACATACGTTTTACGAGAGAGATAGTATGAAGAATAATAATAAGGAGAGCAACGCAGCGTGGCACTTGCTCTTATAAGTGTGCTGGAAAGTGTGATTGAGTCTACCATAAGCGGTAGTGGTTTGTAACTTCTATTTACTCATGACAGAACGGGAGAAAAACGAGGAGGGAGGTAAGCTAAAAAAGGAAATGAAAAGAAAGTGCATCTATTTTTGTCTGAGTAGCGGTTTATGGGAACAAAACCATTTCAGACAGGCTCCGTTTACGCGTAGCCGTACAGGATGTGGCCGCGCTTGCGGAGCGCGTTCACGACGTCCGACGCCGTCACCGTCTTCTTGCGCGCGTACGCGGTGTACGCGGTGCTGGAGCGCACGACGTCCTCGACGTAGGCCTTCAGCACGCGGCGCACCTCCTCGTAGATCTCACTCGAGATGCGCTTCACGCCACCACGGCGGGCCATGCGGCGGATGGAGCCGCGGGTGATGCCGCGGATGTTGTCGCGGAGCACCTTCTTCTGGCGCTTCTGGCTGCCCTTGGCATCAGCGGAACGCTTTCCCTTGGCCATTTTTGTTGGGTAGATGCTTAAGTGGAGGTTGGAGAAGACAGAGTATGGAGCGTTGAGAACTACAAAAACGAAGAAGTTCATCGTATCGTTGTGGGTGAGAAGAAATCGTGAAAAGATGCAAGGAAAGAGGAAAGTGAGATAATGTGGCTTCGCTGCGAAAGAAAAAAACTGTGAATGCGTTTATGAACCTCTACTTGAGAAGTAACAGCCTTTCACGCAAACGTTTTACGTTTTATTTTTTTTTGTATAGGTTATGTGCGTAGCGGCCTTTGCCCAATCCTAAAGGGCAGTTACGGAAGCTGACGAATTGATTGCGCGTTCTCAGAATAAGCTCGAAGAGGCTTTTATCCTCACTGGAAACAAGATTATTGGCCCAGATTTGCAGAAATTAGTTCGCGTTGACAACGCCGAAGTGCTCCTTCGGCTCAAGTGAAGTATATCTGTGTCGAGCAAACACCCCCGTGAAAGCTATTTCATTGCCCTCTTTCCGATATCGTAACGTACTGACCGCTTCAAATAAGAGCTGTTCCCGCGTGACTACATGTGTTTAAAGGGCGAGCACGCCACAGAGAGAGAGAGAATAAGTCTCAGCGTTGCATAGAGCATTCTCCATAGCCCTCCCCCTCCCCCTCAATTGCCTGCACAGTTACACGAGAAACTGCTGGAGATCCGGGATTGACGGTGGCAGCGGTGGTTCCACTGAACTCATCGTTGTGCTTTGAGCTGCTGCCTTGCATTTGTCAAAGAACGCGGTGCGGTTGAATGAAATGCGATACGTTCTGCTCGAATACAACAAAGAAGAAGATTTCCGTAAAGAGGACGCTGTGTGTCGGAAAGGAATACGTCTCCTGTCCTGTTGTGAAACTTGGGGAAAACTGAAGAGTAAACGGCACAGCTTGTATTGGAGTTACTGTGTGATGACTCCTACGTCACACGCCGAAATCAGAATCGTGAGGTTACATAATTTAAATATGCTTGAAATTGCGACGTATGAAGGACTCTTTCTTCTTGTATGTGTCTCTATTTAACGCTATTACATAATAGTCAGACAAATGTAAGTACAATAGCGCTTCAACCGGCTCTTGTTTCTCTTATCTGCTATTGACTTTTCTATCTTGTTTAAAACCAATTTTATATACGGTGGCAAGCTCTGTTAGGGCTCATAAAAAAACGCACAAAGGATTGATGTTGCCGGTGATTGTACCCAAATTACACTTTTCCTTTCCTTTCCACTCGCGGTATGTGCACGTGTAGGTTAGTATAGCTAAAATGGCGGAAAGCGACACAATTCATATTCCAAAGACACGAAATGGCGGTTCCTTTAGTAACTCCAAGGATGTAAAGCTGCACGCTAACGATTTTGGCTGGGATACAAAAATGGCGGAGCTGAGCGAGAGTGAAAAAAAACTGGTAGAAGAATATTTGTCAAAATGCATTTCCGATCTTTCTCAAGTAAACTCGTCGCTTTCCTCTGAAGAAGTTCCTGCCAAGCCGTGGGAGTCGCACTTCTTGTCGTCTAAGCACCATTTCCCACTCAAGAACTACGTAACCCATGCATTTCCGTTGCTGCGCAACTTTGTGAAGGAAGCCGATGTAGAAGCATGGATTTTGGAGTGCGGATGTGGCACTGGAAGCACCCTTCTTCCCATTATGCGGGAATGCACAAACCGGAATGTTCACTTTGTGGGTTTTGACATCTCTGTGTCTGCTTTGACACATTTTTCAGATCACGAGATTGCTAAAGGTTATATTGAACGCCAGAAACTGACACTATTCCCGTTAGCAATCGGATCGCAGTCTATCAACGCTGAAACTGAACTGCCTGACTCCGCTGCCAAACGTCAGCGCCTCGATAACAATGAAGAACTCGTTGCAGACACGTTGGCAAAAGTCAACAAATCCCGTAAGAACCAGAAATTTGACGTAGTCTTTCTTATTTTTGTTCTTTCTGCGCTACCCAGTGTGAATAAAATGGTTCTTGCGTTAAAGCAATTAAAGCAGGTGATGAAGCCAGGCGGGATTCTATTTTTCCGGGACTACGCCCTTCCGGATCATAACTTTTTCCGTTTTCTTGCGAAAATGGACAACAAAGTGGGCGATGTCGCGTTTGCTAAAGGAGACAATACAACGCAGGCTTTTTTCCATAGAGAGTTTACAACGCAGCTTTTTGCGGCTGCTGGTTTTACAGAAGTTGACGATGCAGATTCGAAACTCACGTATCACTGCAACCGAATTGAGAACCGGAAAAATGGTAAAAGGATGGACAAAATTTTCATTAACGGGACGTTTAAATTAGTTGAATCGAAATAAAAGAACTACACTATATATATATATATATATGCCTTTATACATCTTTATCAACAAATACATTTGATTGTCGTCGACGCCACAGTTTTGATACGTGTATATAATTGTATGCAATGATGAACGCTGAGGAATGAGGAATGTGAAGATTAAATATTCACATGTTTTATTATTAATTTCCAGAAGCATAAACTCGAAGTTTTTTACTACTATGTAAGTGATGGTTAAAAAAAGGTATTGCTGACTTTAATGGCACGAAAGAAAAGGTATCGCTGCATGAAAATAAAAATGCCTGTCCTCGATCTGTAATATGCTCTTCTTCTTGAATCATTCTTGTTTTATTGGTTTCATTAAGCTTCTCTTTCCCTTTTTCCCTCTTTTGCCCTATTGCAACTTTCGTTAGCTCTTTTATTGATAACTGTCAGTGATTATTGGCATCAAGCGTCTCCCAAAAATACATATATATATCGATATATAAATACGTGCAGCGACGCCTTCGGCAGCGCTCATAGTGCCACGTACAAGCTTACGCCTTCGGAATCCAGGACACGAACTCCTGAAATGCAAGGTCCAATGGAGACTAAAAACGAGCTTGAAGTTGCTAATGCCGTCGAAGGTAGTGAAGGCAACCGCTTTCAGCTTAAAAAGTGGAATGCGGTAGCGCTGTGGTCATGGGATATCCAAGTAGATACGTGCGCCATTTGCAGAAATCATATCATGGATCTGTGCATTGAGTGCCAATCCAACCCTGCCTGCTCACCGAAAGATTGCACTGTAGCCTGGGGAGCGTGCAACCATGCCTTCCATATGCACTGCATTTCTCGTTGGCTAAAAACGAGAAACGTGTGCCCTCTAGACAATAAAGAATGGGTTTATTTGCGGTACGGTGCGTAAAGGCTTTTCTATTACGTTCAAATTCGTACGAATTTGTTATGCGACTTTCTGCGTTGTTGACAAACAGACTCTTTTCTGTTGCTCTTCTGGCGTTTATAGAACTTATTTTCTGCTCCAAAAAGGGGTTAAAACCTTTTCACTGGTGCAGAAAAGAAAGATGTTTTCTTTCTATGTAGGAAGCAAGCTGGTTTCGTACTCGTCCATTTTTATTACAAAAAAAGATATGTTGCTCTACAAAAAGTAACATCTTCTTTTTTGGTGTCAATTTACTGCTTCACGAAAAATGTGAGATGCTCCCGACAATATTCGTCAGCGTCTGAGCGCAATTTGGCATTAAGCGCTCTTACTATTTATGCGCTAGTCGTGGCCTTCAATCTTTAAATCGGTATTCCTGCTTACTTTATCTCTCTCTCTCTCCCTCTCTTCCGTCAGACCCGCTCTTCTTGTTGTTTTCCTGTGCACTGCTTTCAATTGACGACGCAACGCTTTAATACAGCTTTCTAACGGTTGTGAGAGGTCATGACTTTTTTCAAAACCACAGCGTGTAGGCTGTGTTCTAGGGTGGGGAGCGCAGTGACAAAGTTGTCCACCTCATCCGAAAGCGGTGCATCGCCTCGATGGGCTTTTCGCCACATTCTCGGAACAAGGCAATTTGCTCTCTTCAGCGACACAGTAAATAATGCAAAAGTGTCCGCACATTGCACCCTTCCTGCGCCACGTGCTGGTCGAAAATACAAGAGAAACCGAAGCCGTCCCCAGTCAGAGGCCACGTCTGACAAGCAGCTTTTGCCATTCACTTGTCAACTTAGTAATTTATGTCGCGGTTTCCCACTTGTTTTGACACTACGTTGCGAAACACGTGCTGGTCAGCTTGTTGTAAACGGTGCTTCCTTCACTCGTGAGGCGGTGGAGCTGCGTCAAGGACCAGAAGCGACCCGTAATCAGCTCTCGTACAGCGGTCCGTACTTGACACAGACACACTTGGCAGATCTTGTAGTCGGTGTGCGACCTCTCAGCAGTCCTCTGGAGCAAGTGTTCCATGAGGAGGCACTCTTTTTCAATTCGACCTATTGTTTTGACAACTCCGCTCATAGTTGGCACGGGCACAATCCAGTGCATACAGTGCGACCTGAGGTAACAGAGGCGATCGCTCAAGTGGCGGCAAGCTTTGGCGTTGATGACGCTCTCGCCGCCTACGTTTCTGAAAAGGCTCGACTTGTTGAAAAAGCTGAGGTGGCTGCGTGGCGGCAAATTTTCCACGATTCAGTCATCTTGCGCTAGAAAGGCAGCCTGCTGAACATGAAAAAAGTGAGAAACCTTTTTTTTCAAGTAAGTAGCGACTGAAAAGCGTTGTTTTGCTGTTTACATATCATGGATCTCGAAAAGCAGCAACCGGTACTCGCTGGTAGTAGTGAAAAGGACTTCCTTATTTTTGTATACCTAAATGATATGCAGGTGTTCTTCAGCAATGCTATTCACCTGCAAAAGAACACTTGTAGTATTGCATAGGAACGAAAATGGAATTTTGGCACCTTTGCTATTCAACACCATGTGCTTTCGCTCTTTTTCAAATCTTTGGCATTCTTTTCGTTTACTGTGTCTCGATTTTCAACGCTCCATCACTGAAATGCGCAACGTCTCTAGCTGTTAAGCAAAACCACGCGAATATCTTTTTAAGCATTCTCATTCACAACCTTTCGGTTAGCTATTCTCATTTTCTCTTTTATAACACACACGCACACACCAGCCATGAAGAAGTTTATGATGGACACGAAGGCGGCCTTGGGCACTGCTCCCAAGACCGAGGATAAGGACTACGATCAGAAGGCGGCCGATCTCAAAAGCATTCAGAAGGCCCTTTCCGAATACAAGTCCGCGATGGAGAAGATGAAGAGTGCCGCGCAGTCATTTGCCTCTGCGATGGCGGCGATGGAAAAGGCTTTTGAGACGTTGGGCAAAGGCGAAGATGCCACGGAGGAGATGAAGAAAATGACCAAGGAATACGAGGCAGTGTCCAAGAAGGTGAATGACCAGATTCTCACCGACTTCAAGAAGGCCATCGGCGACCACGAGGATATGAAAGGTGTGAAGGATTTGGCTGCGGATTGCAAGAAACTGGAGAGCAGCCGCAACAAAGTCATGGCCGAATACGACACTTACCGCGATTCAGTCGACAAAAAGGAGCAGGAGTACAAGAAGAAGAACAAGGACTTGAGTGACTCCAAGCACTACCATGAGGAGGTCGCGAAGCGCGACAGCTTGAAACAAGAATTCGAGAAGGCCGACAAGGAGTTCAAGGACAAGCATGCCGAATTGGAAAAGGAGAAGGTGACGGCCTACAGTTCTGGCATGTCCGGATACTTGATGAGCACTTCCCACTTTCTCGACTCTATCGAAAAAGAGTTGTCACATGTGGCGCCTAAGGCAGCCTAAAGTTTTCGCCTCAACCCTCCGTTTTGTCATTGGGATGAAACTGTGCAAAATAACAAAAAAGACGAAGCGTACACACAAACGGTAGGACGCACTGCACATGTCAAGTACTTACGCTACCATCTATTTTCGTCTCTGTCTTATTTTTATTATTATTATTATTTTTTTGCTTTGATGGGACGCAGCTAGCAATGCACTGTCATTTGCCATGATTGTGTGTCTTCCGCCTTCAACGAAGTACACACCTTCGAGGCCGAAACCAAAGCAAGAAGGCAACACCCGTAGAATCATTTTTTTTCCTTCATGGCCCACAATGACAAGTTGTTCAGTTGCATTCGTCACTTTTTATTATACATAGAAATCGACATCTATACCAATCTCCTACCCTCTCCTCTTTTCCCAACTCCGCACGTTCATGCGAACGGTTGATACAGAATGTGTCTGTTCAAGATTACGTGAGCACTTTCTTATTTTTCTGACATCTACGTGAAAACAAACAAACGCATCAAAAACGTTGATGGTCAGCTAACGTTCGAGCGCAACAGTTTTCTTGCTCCTATCTTTTGCATTGTTCTTTTTCATTTTTGTTGTTCGCTGGTGCTCATGGAGAACGAAGCTGCGCGACATTCAACACAAAAAATATCTGAAGAAGCAGCAATACACTTTTACATGTAAGAGATGGATGAGTGTTTGAGGGTTCCCACTTTCTGATGTTGTCCCGAACACGCACGTCATAAGCGCTTGTTCTGAGAAGCTCGAGTCAACACTCGCACCAGCCCACGTGTTGAAACACACACGGGAGCGTGTGTATGAGCGTTCAAATGATCATGGTCGTGCTTGAGATGGAATAGTGGAGAAATACTTTCACAAAACTTCCTTTTTCTCTCTCCATCTCTTTCTGTCTGTTGCAAAGGTCGTGGATCACTGATTCCTCTCATACACATTTTTATACCTACACATTTGCACTGGGACATACAAACACTCGTGCTGCGGCTCTTTCCTCTTCTCGCTTCTCCAAAAATGCTGAAGATTAAAACAGTCTTGAAACTGGGGCCGAAGACGAAAGATGAAGAGTACGATCGACGCAAAAACGAGATGAAGACGCTTGGTTCGGCGATGCGCGCGTACAAGTCTGCCATGGAAAGGGCCAAATCGTCGATGAAACGCGTGGTGGAAACGTGGGCGGATGTCCGAAAGGCTTTCGATGCGCTCTCTGACGACGTGAACGTCCCAGATTCCACGCGGGATTGCACCTTAGCCTTGACAGCGTCGATGGATCGCATTGAAGGGAGTCTGCTGCCGGAGTACATGACTGTCATGGATTCCAACGTCATCCCCGCCACCAGCGAGCTCAGTTCGCTCTACGACGAATGCGGCAAACTGGAGAACAGTCGCAACAAACTGATGCATGAGTACGACGTGTACCGAAATGAGGTGGCGAAGAAGGAGTCGGAGTACCAACGAAAGTCGAAGGACATCTCCACCTCAAAAAGCTATGGTTCCGAAGTGGCGAAGCGGGACCGCTTAGAGGCTGACTTTGGAGAAGCAGACCAAAAATTCAAGGACACGCATGCGCATCTCATGCAGAACCGCGCAATTGCGTGCAGCGCCGCTCTTTACGCCTTCGTGGATTGCTCAGCCACCTTCATGGAAGGTGTCGCCAGTGAGTTCACGGCGTTGAAGGGAAGCTCACAGCAAGCCCTCCAGGCGGTGCGTTATGGGGCGCAGATGGAGTACAACACTCCCAACGATTAAGTCGATTTTCCGTTTTTATTCGATAAACTTGCGTCAGAAAAACACCCGGAGATGAATCGAAAGCTGCACGTTGTGTGCTCTTCCTTTCTCTTCTTAACCTTCTAGTCGGTCTCTCTACTGGTAAGCTCGTTTGCTCTTTTTTTTTTTCTTGCGACGCTCCACTAGAGTTAGTCGTAAAAAAAAAAAACGGTGCATATTTGTGGTGTCTTATACCCTTTCTTTCGTTTCTCTGTCAACCCTCCGCGGCTATTATTGAGAGAATCGTTGCCTCCGTTCCACACACTTTTCCCCCCTCAGACGTGCATGAGGAACTGCTGCATCACACAGGCATATCTGATTGAAATAATAGTGCTGTGAAGGCGGGAAAAAGGGAAGGGGTGACTTTTTCCCCGTGTTTGTGTAGTTTTAGTCTGTTGATGAGTGAGTCGATTTTGTTTAATCCAATTTACGTAGCCGCCTCTTGCGTTTCAAGCAAACACATCACAAGATTTTAGGTGCTTCTTCGTTTTGTGCAACCCGCTGTATGAAAAATAATTGATTATAATTTTAACGAGACATGTTGAATTACTAGATTGTTCCAGGTGAGAAAAGATGCAGCCGACGTAGCAGCCTCACTGTGGTGTTGGAATTGTGTCTGCACCCCCCCCCCCCGAGAATGCTCATTTCATCGTAGATATTTTTAAAATGCGCTGCACGCGTGTTGTAAAAGATCTTTTGAATGCAGAGGCTTCTCTCTTGCCCAACCTCCGCCTCGATCACTCTTTCTTCTCCACTGTGTGTTGCGCTGTTTAGCATCAACTCCGGACGACACACACACACACGCTCACACTCGTTTATACGGACTGACGCCTACGTGTCGGTAGGCAAATACACACTCCTAGGAGCAGTTTCGTCCGTTGAGCGTCATACAAAGCACGCGCATGCGTAAACACCGTAGACATGCTCGTCGATGACCCCTTCAATGACTCGGTGAAGGAGATGCGCGAACTCGTCGTTCGGGCGAGGCTGATGGAGCAGCAGGCGACCCAGACGGGTGTTGTCACTCCCTCCACGGTGAGTGAGCTGAAGCAGATCCAAGACGACGTGGAGGAGCTGCTTCAACTTTTAAAGGACATGCTGCGGGTGGTGGACGATCGAGGTGGGAAGGTGCAAGGAAAGGTCTTCTCGGCGAACGAGATTATGGAACGGCAGAACACGGTACGCAGTCTCGAGGGCGACGTCGCGGACATCCGCAGCTTTTACAAGAAAATTGCTGCGAGCAGCGCCCAACGGCAGCGTGCGGCGGAGGCGGCCGTGGCGAGTGCCGCCGCCGAGACCCGCAACAGCAGCGGCGGTGCGCAAGACGAGTTCATCACCGCGCAGACGTACGCGCAGCGCGAGGAGGAAAAGGTGCAGGATGAAGTGCTGGATCGTCTCACCTACGGCCTTCGAGAACTGCGCGAGACTGGGGTCAACATCCATGAAGAGCTCGATACGCAGGAGACGATGCTGAATGAGGTGGATCGCGACATATCGGGGGTACAGGTCCGCCTGCGAGCTGCCAATGCTAAGGTGGATAAGCTATTAGCGAGTATGTCCAATAAGGGAAAGGTGTGCACCATTGTCACGCTCATCTTCATCCTCGTTTTTCTGGCGTTTTTCGGGTTTAGTTAACGAATGAAACAGAAATGACGGGCCTTTCCATCACTGCTATTATTCAAGTAAATCTATTTTCTTCTGCTTTTTTTTTGAGGCAGAGGTGCTGTTTGGATCGACCTATCGCAAGCCTTGTAACTTCGGTTGTCTTCATGCGCGTTTGATTCTTCCAGCTTTTTGTTTTCCTTTTACTATTTTTGTTGCTTATTCAGTGACCGCTGTCTGTTGTGTGCTGTTGTTTTTCGTGTCTCGAACTGATTGAATCAGTGTGTATGTGGCGTACGTCAATTCATCGCCTGCTCTTCTTGCCCCCAAAAAGGAAAAATGTTTCTTGAGGATCTGATACCTCTCTCTTCTTTTTTTAGTGCTAATTCCAACAGCCATTTGGGAGAGTTGCCTATCGAGCAACTGCGGGTTTCTGTGTCATAGTCGTTGTTGACAAGTTGCCTTTGGTGCGACGCGGCTATGATTATTGGGTGTGTTTCACTCGCCTTCGTTCTCCACCGCTTCGATTCTGCTCTCAATTATCTTTTTTCTTTTACCTTTCAATAATGCACACCGATCGCACGTACTGAGGCTCCTCACGCAAGGCAGTGCTGTTTTACACAGCAAGAAGGGTGCACATGGACTTCACGGCAGAACTCACCGGCTTGGTGCGCCGCGTCTCGCCAAGCACCTACGAGCGCCTCCTTCTTCTTTGTCATTGTCTCCTCTTAAGCAGTGAAGTTTCTGAAAAGACGCAGGAAAACGGCACCACGTCCACCCTATCGCTGCAGGCCATCTGTGCGGTGCTTGTCTGCGCCTGCCCCGGGTCGGCCTCACGTTTCCTCTTCGTTTTGGCGGGAAACGATAAACTTCTCCGCAGCCCGGATGGCGGACGCACGTGGCGAGTCAGCTTCGCCCGCTCGTGTGAGGAAGACAACTCAACCCATGACTGCACCGACGCGAGCAATGTGTTAGATGACATGCAGCGCCTTTTGACTTCAGCTGCCGCGCTCGATGCGGAGTCGAGCACGCCGTCCACGCTAGCACCAGCACCAACACTAACAGCATCCCCCGCATCATCATCAGCTCTTCCAGCAATCTGCAGCGCTCACGGCTACGACGAGGTTGTTGCCCTCTGCGGCCAGGACGGGTTTCTCGCCGTCTCTGGCGATCGCGGTGTGACCTTCACGACAGCCACAAACTTCCTTGCAGACAGCACATCGTCCAGTGCGTCGTTGCAGCACATTCGCGTTTTGGATCGACAGCACCTTCTCGTGAATGATGGTGCTCGGGTGCTCCGGATTGACGTATCGCAGGTGAGCTACGGCCGTCTGGCGTTGGGCAAAGCAACGGTCGTACTAACCTGCACCTCGCAAATTGTGATGCTGCATACCTACTCTACCCCTTGCGGTGGGCGAGCGGTGATGGTGAGTGAAAGGGACAAGTTGCACCTCTCGCTGGACGGCGCGGTGTCTTTTTTAGAAGTGCGTCACTGCATGGGACACATTCGCGGTGCGGACCCCATGGACGCCGTGCGCTGGTCTGAGCAGCCGGACTTCGCGTCTTTCGTACTCGCCTCATCCCTTGAAGCGGACAGCTCGCCTTCCGGCAGCGGTGGCACCAAACCTCCCGCTTCCCCGTACGCCTACATCAGCGGTTACAAACGCGAGGCGCCCAGCGATGTGGATTCGCACACAACGGCATTGACGAACTTTGAAAAGGTGGCGCGACGGTACAAGGAAAACATATTTTTTCAGCAGTTTTTTGTCTCCGGGTGTGGGACGCAAGTCCTGCCCTACGACTACACCGCTGTGCTCTGTATTTGTACCCGCCGCTTGCCGGACACGTCGCTGTACATCGTGCTCTCCAGCGCTGCACAGGTCAATTACGTGCCGTTCTCGCATGCACGCCGGCGGGAGCCGCTGCCTTGCGCAGTGGTGCGCCGCGTGGGGAGCAGCGGCTATGTGGCCGGTCGTGGAAGCAGCGTTGGCGTGAGCATCTCGACGGACCTGGAGCATTGGAGTACACCGCAAGGTACCGCGCCAGTTGGTTTGATGGCCGTGTGCGGCGATGAGCTGCTGGCGTGTGGCCGGCAGAAAGTCATCACGACGGTGGGCACCACGGAGGAGGCGCGCATCGTGTCGAATGAGCTGCGTGTGCCCTACTTAATTGATGCGTTTACTATGTAAAGCACGCTGAGTTAGCCAGCCAGCCTGTGAACTAGCTCTGCGAAAAGAAGAAACTCCGGTTTTCTTTTTATTCGAAAATGAAGGCAGAAAGAAGAAAGGGCTAGGTTACCTACACAATAGCATGTGCGTGCCTAGATAAGCAGAACGGAGCTTTCCTACTGCTCTTTCCGCCATCTGCTTTGTCTCGTCTCTCACTCACTTGCACAAAGGGTTCTCTGTTTTCTTTGGAAAAGAACAGTAAGGAGACGTCCACCGTCGCCCAGGGAAATTCACCAGCATCCCGTCAAGAAAGAAAAACAAAGAGCTCGTTGAACCCCATCTTTTATCCTTCTGCTTTCTCTCCTTCTGTCTGTGCTACTTTTTATCAACTGTCTTTTTCTGTTCCTCTATCGTGCTGCATTACTTTGAGCTTGCGGCCATTGATGGTGCATATCATTCGAAGTGAAGACAGAGTGGCACCATTTTTATATACAAAGTTAGGTTTCCTTTTGTTGCCCTAAAACGAGCACTCTTATTTTTTTCCTTTTTCTTCAGTTCGAAGGCAGTGCTTCTCGTACGTTTCGCGAGACAGTGGTGAAGGTTTTAAATTCTTTTTGTTTCGCACTTCTTATAACACACGTGTACACGATTTACACTAATAATCCCAACGGATACTAAAATAACGCAAACACACACACACACACTTTACTTGGGAGAGTTTCGCGAATCACAATGGGAAATAAGTGCATGAAAAGTAGCGAGGTGGTTGAGAACCGCAAAGCTGGAGACAGCAACGGCGAGCCGCCCAAGAGGGAGAAGAAGGCGCACAGCAAGAGCGACAAGTCCATCGCATCCCCGCCAGCCACTACGTCGTCTCCGCACAAGAGCGATGAAAACACGCCCAAGAAAACTACGGTTGTCAAGAACATCGAGGCGCTCCAGCACTCGTTAAAGCCCACTGTTTCTGTTATTTCGACGGCGCTGCGCCACGATGAGTTTCGTCAGTTCACGCCCATCTTTGCTACTGGAAAAGCCGCGCTGGCGGTGGCGTCTTGCACGCGGGCGAAGCGGCCGCAACACGTCCTGGCTGCCGGCGAGGACCGCAGTGTCGCTCTGCTGAACTACGAGACGGGCCACGTAATGCGCCGCTGGGTGCACGCGCACCAAAACGATATTAACTGCATTACCACTCCCACTTCCTCCGGCCTCTTCGCGACGGCGAGCCGCGACAGAGTTGTGAAGGTGTGGGACTTCACTTCAGACGGCAGCGTGACGGAGCTGCAAGGCCACACGATGAACGTGACGAGCGCCGACATGAGCCCCGACGGATCTTTAATCGTGTCGGGCAGCAAGGACAACACCGTTCGACTCTGGGACGTTGAAAGGTCCGAGGAGCTGTACTGCGGCGATGTCAAGCTGAACGTCGTGCACTTTGTGGCCTTTATGCCGTCGATGCAGTGCGTCGCGCAGGGCGGCGAGGATCTGGCGGTGCGGCTGTGGGACATCCGCACGCAGAACTCCCACCGCAGCCTGCAGCTGTCCAAGACCATAGAAGGGATGGACTACTACCCGGTTTGCTGCGAAACCGTCGCGAGCAACTCAAACATCCTGTTGACTGGCCACAACGGCGTGAACGGGTGCGGGTCGTACGTCGCGGAATGGGACATCCGCACCGGCAATCGGATTGCGCTTTACCAAGGGCATCAGGCCAGCGTGTCGAGTGTGAGGATGGTGTCTGCCGACGTGTATGGCAAAGGATCCTTTTTCTCTGCGAGCGACGACGGCACGTTTGGCGTGTGGAATTTAGAGGATGGGGAAAGGAAGGGGGAGGTGCACCTCGCTGTAGATCATCAATTCCGCCTCCCGGAAGGCCGCGTCACGTGTTTTGAAGCCGAAGAAAACGGTGACACCGTTATTGCGCTCAACGATGGCTGTCTGGTGGTGCTGCGGCCCGTGTCGAGGGACGGGTCCGTGGTGCCCTCCTTCCGACTTCGATATGTCGGCATCCTGAAGTCGCGCACGTAAGAGAAGGCGTGGGGAGGGGGGTGAGGGCTATGCATTGCCTCGTTTGAAGTAAAGCCGTAGGCACGTTCTTGCGGCCGTGGTCCATCCTCTGCACCAACACGACAAGAAAAGGAAAGAAACAAACGCATTTGCATCACGCTAACACGATAGATCAAGCAGATTGAAAAGGAAAAAGAAGGCACCTTCTTTGAACTTTCTTTGTTTTCGCCTTGCCTAGCTGTTTAACGGCTTGATTTCTCTTCGTCGACAGTTATTAGCAACCCTATTTGTTTAACACTCTACAGACTACTCCGCTCTGTATCCTTTTCTATTTTCTCTGTTTTCAATTGCTGTTTCTCTTGCATCTCATCGTAGCATCGTCTTTTCCTTCCTTCCGCACATTATATGGGCTACTCGCGTGGCCAAGGAGGAAGAAGAGAAGCGAACTGTGATCTTTGTAAACATCAACTGCCAGGTAAATGCTTCCGTTTCTAAATGGACTGAAAAGAAGCATTTTAGCTGAGTTTCTGCGCGACATTTCAGGAGAAGAAAGGGAAAGGCTGTTAAAGCGCTCGATTGAATGAGGAGCAGCAACTGTTCTACATCCGTGCTGAAAACGCCGATGCGATCATTCTGTATTTTTCTTCACACCTTCTCTTTTGTGCTGTTGTTTTGCTTCTCTTCTCTCTGCCCGCATGGAGTACGGGCCCATCAGTCTCACGCGTTCACTGTTGTCACCACCGGCACTGTTTCTGTGCGAGGATATCTGTCACGTACACAACACAATTTCACGCGAAAGCAAGTACCGTTTACAAGACTCATTTGTTGAGAGTAAATAACAATGGCCGTCAACACCGCCACGCAGAAAAGCGAAGGCAACGTCTCCCACCCAAGTCGACTACAACTCATCTACGCCTCCCATCAGCAGCTCGAAGATGAGCTTGACACTTTACGCGCCTACGTGAGCGCCGCCAAGAAGCACCATCCGACGGCCGACAGCGAAGAGGGCGGCTTCTCTCCTTGGACTGGAGTGCAGGACGCCGCGATGAAGTGCATCGGCAAGGCGGTCCACTGTCTCCGCCTGTTCAACCCTGGACGCAAGGTCACGCACTTCAAAGGCATGACGACGCTCACGAAGCTCTACGGCTCGGAGGCAACGCCGCAGAACCGCGTTGTGGCTTTCCTCGCGAGTGTGCAGGAAAGTTTTGGGGACGAGCTGCCACTGGAAATCGTGCTCAGCGGAGGCCGCTGCCTGCAAAGACTCGACCCCGCTGCGGCCGACAACTACTTGGTAGAGCGCATCAACGACCTCCTTGCTCCGCCGCAGCTGACGTGCTCGGCAGACGACAAAGAGGGGATGGCCTTCATTGGACGCTATCGAGACTGCTTATTGCTCTCTCGCAGCAGCCCAGCGTACCGTGTCCACTTACGCGCGCTGCTCCTCCTCCAAATTGAAGCCGCCGCACAGGCGGAGCAGGAGACGCATAAGCTGACGGTCTTCGACGCGGAAAGGCTCGAGGACGCTCTTTCCAGCGCCACCTGCGAGGAACTGACCAAATACGAGAAAGTGTGCTGGAGGGAGGCGGCGCGGCTGCGGGAGCTGAAGGCCGCACCAGCTCTCCCGGCATCTTCCGGAGTCGCAGCAGGAGAGAAGAATGCGTCATCTTCGCCATCGCCGACTGCGGGGACGACAATGACGCACACCTCGCAGTCGCCTGGCGCAGTCGAGAGCCGCCGTGGTGCTGCGGCCGTCACGTCGCACTTTGCCGGTCTCTCCGACTGGAGGTGGCACGCTATACGCATTTCCATTTTGATTTTGTTGGCGGTGCTGGTGCGCTTTGCCTCCGGTCCGCTTGCACGTGCACTGAAGAGTGCACTGCAGGTGACCCACACCGCCCAGACACGCCGGCGCACATTGACGCTGTGAGGAGCGTGAGATTTGGGTGGCTGCGTTTGATGAGCCTTTCTTTCCTTGTTGCTTGCCTCGGCTGTCACCAGCCAGGGGATTATAGCGAATACATTGATGCACACGCTTTAAAAAATATCAAAAATATATAACAGAGAAACACTCTTTTTGTCTTGAAACGTTATTTGCGGCTTTAGAGAAATGCTCTTGAGCTGCGCAGCCAATGAAGAACCTTTACATCGTGTGCTTTCTCATTTATAATACGAAAGAGAGAAAGATGTGCTTGAATTCGTCTTGTTGCTAAAAGGCTACGTTGCAAGTGTAAAAAATGAAACAGGATAATCCTTACTTTTATTAATTACATGTTGCTTTCCTTCTGGAATCCGAAGAGAGAGAAAACTGTGCCTTCATTCGTTGAATGATGTGACGCTGATGTAATCCTTGTCGCAAAATGTAAAGCAACAACGAGTGCCCCCTTCTCTCTTGCTTCGCCGTCGTATTCTACCACCTTCCTTTTTGTATTCTCCTCTCTCTCAGGAGTTTTCCTGCGCTATTCGAGCGGAAGAGAAAACTTTGTTTTCATAGAAGGTGCACCTTTGTTGTGCATCTCCATTCACTCATTTTTCGGCATCGTTGTCATCCACGCAGCTAAAAAGAAGGTTCAAACAGCAAATATCAGTTGTACGGCAAACAAACAGAAAAAATGGCGATCCAGGACATCTGCAATCGCTTCCCGAAGAAGTATCAGGTTCTCATCATCTTCATCGTATTCACGACAAACAATGGTTTCGCCTGGCTTATGTTCGAGCCGGTGGCGGAGTGGCTCAAAAACAATGTGCATGGCATGACAAGCCGCCAACTGCAGCTGCTCTCGTCCTGGCAGCCCCTTGTCTTCCTCTGCACATGCATCCCGATCATGAAGTTGGTCACCCGTTACGACGGCCTGCGACTTGCCGTGCGCATCGGCACCGCCGCGGAGATCATCGGTGCCGTGCTGAAGCTGATCGGCGCCATCGCGAAAGGCAGCACCGCCGGTCTCGTTTTTCTGCACATGGGTCAGATGTTCAGCGGTGTCGGCTCGCCCGTGGCGACGGGGTGCGTGTCGGCGCTGTCTGCCACCTGGTTCGAGCCCGAAGAGCGTACGCGTGCCACCGCCGCCGCCGTGCTGTTCAACAGCGTTGGTAATTCGCTATGTTACCTCTTCGTGCCGTCCATGACGAAGGGCCTCGGGTTTTTCTCGGTGACGATGTACGAGGTGATAATGGCAGTCATCGCGTTGGGTCTGGCGTGGGTCATCATGCCGCAGGAGCCCGAGTCGGATGGCGAGGCGACGGAGGCGGCGGCAATACCTCAAGAGAACACGCACAGCAACGCCGCCAGCACGCCGGCCCCGGAGAAGCCCGAGGGCGACATGCTGGTCCACACGAAGGAGCACTCGTCGCTCATCACGCAGCTCAAGACCCTCTGGAGCATCCCGTCGTGCGTGTGTCTGCTGTCCGTGTACGCCTGGCTGAGCGGCGGCTTCTCCGCTTGGATTTCCCTCTTTGCGGACACGTACTCGAAGTTCTACTCCGAGCAGTTCATCGGCATCATGAGCTTCTTCGGTATGATTGCCTACGTGGTGGGCGGCATTGCCTCCTCCTACGTGGTCGACCTCTATTTCTCGCGTCAGATGAAGTACGTTATCTTCTTCTGCATCACAATGAACACGCTGTGCAACCTCATCTTCATCGCCTGCACCCCGAACGACAAGAGTTACTCCCTCTGGAACCTCGGCCAGGGCTTTATTGTCCTCTCCACCGCTATGTGTGGCTTTTGGAACGGCGCCGCCGCTCCTCTCTTCTACGAGCTCGTGGCAGAGATTTCGTTTCCGGTGGAAGAGGGCGTTAGCGGCATTTGCATTTCGGTTATGGAGAACGTCGGAGCGCTGGTCTTTTATCAGATCGTCTCGCGCTTCTTTACGGGTCAGTCGATGAGTGTCGCCTACTCGTTCGGCATGACTGTCGCCGTGGCCGTCTCGGCGGCTGTGAAGCAGCGCTACAACCGCACGTACCACGCGTACCTGCTTCAGAACGCTCACGAGGAGGAGTAGAGAATTCTCTGTTTTTTTTTTTCTGTTTCTCTTTGACTTATAAATCCATTGTTCCCAAGTGTCTTATTTCTTCTTTCATCTCGTATCGAAGCGTACGCTCCGTTGATTCTGTGCATCCACGCACACACACACGCGCATACATGCATACACATTAGTGCATCATGACGGAACAGTGGTTTATATATTTTTTCATCCGTTTTCGCGATACTCCTGTTATGCAGTTGTTGTTTCGATGAGGATGGTGGCGGCTGCGGTTGGTGCAGTTGAAGAGTCTGTTTGGTGGGGTCTTTAGTGGCTTTGATTTGTGGCGCCCATTCGCACTGGTACGAAGGAGGGAAGACAGCAGTACAGCTTCGACAACCGTGTCCAGAACGAAGGGTGGATGGACACTCTGTGTTGCTCTCAGTGGTCATACGCACATGACGGCGACGCGAGATATCAGCCAGTTCTTTCTGTAGAGGCTCAATGCGTTCTGTTGGGTACAGCAGAGAACCACTTTTTGTGGAAAACCGGAACGATCGAATGCGCCAAAGAATTGCAATGCACATCTTGGCGAATAAACTAAGCTGTTTTGAGTTTCATCTAGTGCTGTGCGGACTGCCTTTCTGTGCTGTGATGTCTTCTAATTCGATCAGCCCCGCCAATCTTCTCATCTGTCGCTGGCTGAGTTTCTTTCTTCTTGAGATGTGGGGAGGCATTTAGATTGTTGTGTGTTAAAATATATGTAGTCTTGTGTGCGTGTGCGTGTGTGTTGAATCCAGCGAACTCATCGGAATTCCGTACGCAGGCGTGTTTTCTACCGTGTCCAAATAATAAGCAATCAATATCCCCACAAACGACCAACAATCAGGCACGGAACGCTTGAAACAGAAACTGCTTCAGGCCACAGCAGCTGATGATTCAATCCAGTAGTTTGAGTCAGAGGGGAAGGAACTGTAGATGTGTGCTGCACTCAGTGGTTCTTAGAAACAACAACAAAAAGTGAAGAGTGACTATTGTAGGTGGCGAGAGCCGCCGTACACGTGTACAGTCTCGGCGCCAGGCCCACCACGTTCATATCTGCGAGAAGCTTGAAGACGAGGTAGGAAGGATCTCGTCCTGCACTAACATCAATACTTTTACTGTTTTCACGCGTGGGTGCGTCTTTCCTGCATTTGTCGCTTTCCATTGCGTCTTCTGCTCTCCTCTTATTTATCTTCCCCTGTATTGCATTGCGTTCCACCAACAGGCACAAAGCTGTATGGTGGCCGCCACCTTCTTTTCGCGCTCTTCACACCTCCTTAGATTTTTTTTTTGACTTGTATGATTGGCGCCAAACTTGCTATACCCAGCCTCGCACTCCTCGTTGAAGAGTATATATATATATCGAGTATAGGTTAAATGGATGTGGGCTCCCATAATTGGCGGACGGCGCGGCCGCGGGTGCACATGATGGTGTTGTTCCTTTTCATTTTCACCGACCTCATCAACCTAATCTGTTACATCCTCTACATCTCGTACGACACGCGCGCGTTCGGCGCGGCGGGCTGCAACGCGTACATCACCTTTACCTGCATCGGCATCGTCGTGGCTGGTGCCATTTGCGGACCTCTTATTTACTGGCCGTATGTGCATGGGAATGAAATGTCGCCCGTCTCGCGACGCAACGCGTTCTGCCTCGGCATTTTCATCTCCTTCGTCGTGCATGACTTCCCGATGGCGTGGATTGAGCTGTGGATTGTGACGACCTTTGGCTGGACCGAGTACTTGCAGGGCATCTCCCTCTTCTTGACGCTGCTGTGCTTTATCATCGGCTTCCTGGTGACGTGGTTTTCCTACTCGTGGCGGCTGAGCAAGGTGCTGCAGATCCGCTTCGGCAACGCGGCCCCAACGCAATCTAGCGTACCAGCTGCGCAGGTGGCGAGACACAGTTCATCACGACAGTATCGCATTTAATGCGAACTTCCGCCTTTCCTTTGTTTTCCACGTCTCTCTTGGCACTTTCCTCACCGATTTCACATAAAACCGCTGATAGCCGAGTTTGTTTCTCTGCTCCGCCTTCAAATAATAAAAAATGATTGTTAGACTTTGAAGTTTTTTTGTTAGATCATTTTGCCTGCGTTATTGTTGCCATCGCACGTAACGCCTGTTTTGAAGTAGATCCCTTACCTTCATCTGTTCGTGAGAAGTAATGTAAATAGAATAGAGACGAATGACAACAGTGGGCAGCCTGTTAGCACTTTTGCGCCTACTAGAACAGAGGCGCCTTACCGCCTTGCATATCCGCGGCTTCCACTGGAGAAGCGCGTCGAAACGCTGTCACATCGGTGCTACTCACCAGGGCTGTTGCTTTGCAGTACATACCCTAGTCCTTCACATTCCAAATCTCCCTATTCTTATCCGCTCTCCTCTCCCTATCTCACAACTGCTTTCAATGAAGAGCACACCGACGGGGGCATCTGCTGTCTTTTCACGCTGCCGCTGCTGCTTTCAGGTGGCCGTCACGGAGCAAAGTGCAAGGCGGCGCAAAACAGCGAATCGCACTGCTCGGTCCGTTAGACAGACTTCGTTACTCGTGTTTCAACCTTCTCTCTTCTCTGTTGAGCATCATCATGTTGCGTCTTAGTCAAATATGCTTTCCAAAAGTCGGGTGCGAGGAGATCACACGCAAGGCGCGTCGGGTCGTGCTAAAGCCGCAGGAGGCCTTCGCACAGCAGCGCATGCAGGTCTGGCAGATGCGCTTTAAGGAAATGGGGCCGCCGTTTTCGCGTGTGTGGGTGGCCCTCGGCGGCAAGATGCGCCGTCGCCGCATTGGACGTCAGATCGACGTGAAGGACCTGCGCTACTACTGGCGCCCCATCGAGCCGCAGTATCAGCGACTTTACATGTCTCGTCTGCGTTCGAAGGACCGCTCGAACCCGCGCGTGCAGCCGCTGCGCCTGCGTGCGACCAACACGAACATCGGCACGGCGTCGTCTTCGCTTGAGTGGGAGCGGGCGAGCAACCGCAAGTACGGTGCGAATATGGCTCCGCCCAAAAAGCGCGACTTTGAATTTCGCGTGTTCTAAAATTTTTGGTGTCGCCGTTGATGATGCTTTATGCACTTTTTTTCTCTCCTGTTCGCAGCACTTTGGGAGGACATTTTTTCGTTGTTGTGTGGGAGTGGCTCGGATTGCCTTCGCAGAGAACGAGAGGGAAGGGAGAGCGGCGGCGTTGTTGTCTCTTGCGTATGCGAGAGAGGAAGAGATCCTTCAACCTTTTCTCCTGCGTTACAGAATTTGCCTTTCGGGGATAGGAAACTGATCACATACAAAGCCACAATATACAGTCATTGTAGTGCAGCGGTACCCAACCGCTCCTGCCTCTTTTTGTATAACGGGCTGCATCAAAAACGGCATGTGCGCAGCGCCACACATGTTCTTTTTGTCCAACCGCGGCGACACTTGCAGCTGAATGTCTGCCTGTCCAACGTACTCCCACTAACAACCATTTGCAGGTGTTTCTATCTGCCTCCTGAATCAAATTTAATGAAAAGCAGCGTATTTGTATCGACATACAACTGTTTTGTTGTTGTTGTTGTTGTTGTTGACGTGTATCGCCATTCTCAGCTTTCTTCATGTTCTGTTCTTCTTCATCGGCTGCGCACACACATGCACACGCACACATGTACTCAACAGCAGATCGAAAAAAAAAGGGAAACGTTAGTGTGGAGAGGGGTGTGGGTATCGCTGTTGTGTGGGTACATCCATCATCTTTGCAGCCGCACGAATTCTTTCTTTCTTCACGCGGTTGTTCACGAAGAAGGGTGCTTCGAGTAAATTAATTTTTGCCGCTTTTCTCTCCTCGTTCGGAGCACCATGATGGACAGCCCACGTGGACGCCCGGACCGCGAAGAGGTGCGCGTCTTCCAGAGCGCCTTGGATAAGCGGACAGTCACCACCACCGTCTTCGCACAGCCCGCCTTCTACATGGGACTCGTAAGTGCCCTTGCAATGGTGTTCACACAGCGCTTCCCCGAGGAGTTTATGCCACGCAAGTATCTCACCATGTCGTACAACGGCATAAGAGCTCCCTCCCTCCTCACCATTCCGTTTTGCGTGATCAGCGGCATTTACTTCTCTGTAGCAAGTGTTATCACAACAGCGCCGAGTCCGCTGGTCGGGCATCTTTTCGGCTACGGCGTGAGTCTCGGCGTGGGACTGACAATGCTGTCGCTGCGCCGCATCTCGTGGTACTACCCCCTTTTCGGTCTTATGTACTTGTCCTTTGGAGGCCTGCATCACTACAGGAAGATGATGGTGTACGGCGACAACGCACCGATCTTTTACTGGTCCGACTTTGGCGAGATTTCCCGCGACATGCGGGCTCGGCGACGAGAGAAAAGGCAGCACCTGCAGCAGAAGGAATCGCTGGCAAAGGGACGTGCTATTGAATGAGCAGTCGTCGATAGTCATCGAAGAATATTTTTTGAAATGCCCTCGCAACAGCAGAGTCACCTCCGTTGTCTACCAGTAGCGTATGGCCGACTTCTCTTTCTCCCTCTTTTTCAAGGTCTGAGCAGCCTTAATTCACCGCTTTTTCCTGCCTGCCGTGCCGTGACGGCGGTGTGGACGGGCTTCTATCGCTCCTTAAACCACATGACCGAAAAGTTACACTTTTTATTGTTGTTGTTCACGACCTCCCTCCTTACAGTTGCGCTCGTCTTCAAGCGCGAACACTCTTCATTAGCCACAATACACATGCACGCGAAGAGAACGGTTCGCAGAGGGAAAAAGAAGTGCACTGCGTGTTTCATAGCTGCCTCTTAACTACCGACTAAAACTTGCGTGAAGCCGAATTATGTTTCTCTGTTTTCAAGTGGCAGCAGCAAGCTTAACGAGCATCCGTTGCTTTCCCCTCCCCATCTGCTGTGATCACTTATGTTGGCACGAAGGTCATCGGTGTTCCTCAGTTGCGTCTCCTTCCTCCCTTTTTTTCTCTACTGCCTTCCTCCTTTCATCATTGTCGTCCTCACGTTTCGATTTCTTTCCCACGGTTATCTCACCTGCGCGGTCGTCTCTCCCCCGACGACCAACCACCACCTCAGCCAAGCGTCAGCCACACGTGCACACGGTTGTGTCTTTTCCATTCTGCGTTTTCTCTTTCCCTGCCTGGCCGTGGACCTATTTCGCACAGCCATGCCGTCCCATGCGGAGCTGTACGACTATTACTGCCGGCGCTCGGCCTGCCACCCTAACAGCTCGGTGCAGCAGCTTCTCGAAGACAGCGGCAGCAGCGTGCTCGATGCACTGGATGTGTCTGGAAACTATTTGGGCCCTCGTGGACTGCTCCCAGTCTTGGACCTCGTAAAGAACACCAAAACAATTCACACACTGGATGTGAGCAACAACGAGTTGGGGTTGGATCAGGTGCAGCACCTTGCGTATTGTCTCGCGTTGCACCCCAGCATCCGGCGTGTTCGGCTCTGCAACGCAGGCCTGCACGACGGACACGCCGATGTGCTACTGCAACTTTTATTCATGAACACGTCAATAGAAGAACTGATACTGGAGGGCAATTACCTTACCCCGCCCTGTCTCAAAGTGTTGGAGGCGGCGCTGACGCGCAATCGAACAGCACAGCAGCTGCGCCGCACCGAAGAGAAGGCACACGCGGCCTACCTCTCAGAAAAGGCTGCCACATCGGCAATGACGAAGCGCACGTTTTCTGCCGCTCTGTCTGGCAGCATCCCGGCTGCGGAGTCGGGCGGCTACGTGCACTTCGCCACGTGGTTCAAAAATCCGCAGTTTTGCGTGCAGATGTCTCGCGCCTCGAGTGTGTCGTTTGTGCTGGAGTGCACGCAGGAAGATACGGGGGTGAATCAAATGGGATTGATGGTGCTGCGCCACGACGGGGTACACCGCGCGGTGGAAATCACTGACGCGACGGTCGTGGCGGAGAGTCCGGTGACGGATAGGCACTGTGTGGTGCACGCTTTTCTGAATTGCGAGGAGTCGTACGTGGTGATGCCTTACACCTTTAATCCTGGCCGCGCCCTGCAATTCCGTCTCACCGCGACGCTCATCAACGACCGCGCCGCCCAGGAAGAGGGCTGGATAACGCTCGAGAAGCTCGACGCTCGCTACGACTGGTGCACATGCTCGATCGAGGATGGTGAGTGGACAACGGCGAACGCAGGCGGCGGAGGCCGACATACGACGTGGCGGAGAAATGACATGTACCACCTAACGAACTGCAGCACGGACGCCAAAACGGACGGCAGCGACAACCGTGCGAGTGCCGCTACCGCCAGCTCGTTGCCCAACGACGGTACGACAGCCACCATTTACGTGGTGTTGATTAAAGAGGCGGACCCATATCGTAACGATGACCGCGCAATCGGCATCGACGTGGTGGCACACGACGTGCACAACCCCAACGCGCCCCCGCTGTTTTACTCCTCTGACGTTGTCTGTGCCTCACTGCCGCATGTTCCGGCGTCGTTTGCTCTACTGAAGGTGCAGCTGCCCGCGTCGAACTTAGACGTTTACGTGGTGCCGTCCACGGAGTTGCCGGGGCAGACCGGCACCTACACGCTAACCGTCCTCAGCTCCATCGCAGTGCAGCTAACGCAGTCGTCCTTTCCGCACGCGTGGCGCTATCGCATCATGAACGGCATCTGGGACGAGACGTGTTGCGGCGGCTGCCGCGCGGAGTGTTTGTCGTGGAAAAATAATCCATCAGTCGAGGTGCACGTCGAGGAGGTCGCGCAGCCCTTGATTGCCTGTGTCGAGCTGCGTACCATGACCGCCACCGCTGTCGATCCTGAGGTATCTCTTTCACCTGCACATGCACCAGCGGCCACAGCGGAAGTGGAAAAGCGCGACGGCATTCTTGATTCGGCGCGGCGCCAAGCGGAGTTAATGGCTTTTCGTCAACGTCACCGCACTCAGCGACTAGAGGTCGGCGTCATGGCCGTAGACACCGTCGCACCCGCCTTCACCACGCTGGCCACCTCTGCCCAAAGCGAGCACGCCGCGTCAGTGGTGGTGAGCCCCACACATCCAGACCTGTACATCGTGCCGATGCTGCGGCATCCTGCGGACATCGCCGTCTACACGCTGGAGCTATTTTCTCCCTCGCCCTTCGTCGTCGAATCGGTGGACGCGGTCTGCCTCGCGACTCGTGAACGACAGGCGCAGCTGGCGGCCTACGCGTCGGAAAGCGAGCAGCGAGCCGCCATTCTTCAGGCTGCCGACGAGCAGCAACAGCAAAGTGGCGAAGGCCCACATGATTCCGTCTCGCTGCAGGCGGAGCGCATGACAATTCTTGAGAAGGTCTCTCAGACTGGGCTGCCGTTTGTGGATCGTGACTTTCCGCGTGGCATCTCTTCTCTATTTCTCGACCCCGAAGGTCCACTTCCTCTGGACTTACCGGTGCAGACGACGTGGAAGCGCGTGTCGGAACTCTCGCAACCACGCGTGCGTGAGGTCAACCCCGCCAACATGTGTCCGCCTTACCAGTACAGCCCTCGCCACTGGTTCGCCTCGGTGCTGCAGGCGGTCGCTGCGAAGCCCGGTTGGCTGGCCCGCATCTTTGTTCACTACGCCCGTGAGGCGGGCTTTGCGCAGTTCGCGTTTTTCAAGCAGGACGACTGGGTCGGGGTGACCATTGACGACTACCTCCTGGTGGACAACCAAGACGAATTGGTGTACGGCCGCAGCAGCCGCAGCAGCGACGGCGCTCAAGATTTCTTTTTCCCGCTGGCGGAGAAGGCTTACGCGAAACTGCACCGCTGCTACGAAGCGCTCGAGCCGAAGGCCAACCCTGATCAGACCACGCCGGATCTGCTGTGTCAGGGGCTGATGGATGTCACGAGCGGCTTTACGTCGGTTGTGCAGATCCGCTCGTGTGGCAAGTCGGACGAGATGCCAGCTGACGAGAAGGACCAACTCTGGCGAACGTTGAAGTGTGCGATTGAGCCGTCGCTGCTGTGCTCTTTCATGCTCGACAACGGCGGTGCCGTGACGCGCGAACGATCGCACGTTGGCCTGCTACCGGACCGCCTCTACGGCGTGATCGACGCCCGCTTTGTGGAGCAGCAGCGTCTTGTGAAGATTCGCCTTTTAGCCTCAGCGGATGGCGATGACGAGTGGAAGGGGAAGTGGACTTTTGACAGCCCCCGCTGGACCGCGACGCTGCGGGACGTTTTGAACTATCATACTGCCGAACCCCACGCGGCGTGGCTGCACTTTGACGAGGCGCTTTACTATTTCACCCACGTCTTCGTGACGGAGGTGTGTCCACGTAAGGTCAGCGTGGTGGGCAGTTTCGCAGAGCCGATGGACCACGACCCGGAGCGAGCGACGGTGTCGCTGCGCAACCCACAGTTTGCGCTCACTGTTACTCCGACAAGCACGGCGAATGACACGGCAGTGGAAGTGCACGTTGGCGTGCACCGACGTGATCCGCGGCTCGACATTACACGCGCTAAAGGCGCGACTGCCCAACTGAAAACATGGCTCGGTTTTGCAGTTTTTGCGACAGACGACAACGCCCGACGACTCAGCGGCGTCACGGACGATGAGCTGCTGCAGCTGGTGAAGCCAAGCGTGAAGCGCGATCAGTACGTCACGCTGCATCTCACTGCAGGATTTCTACGCACGCGGAAGATCACCGTCATGCCTTTTCGAGAGAATCTTCGCGACCCCGATGTATCGTACGTGCTTTCAGCGAGTTGTGCAGCCGCCACTTCTGCTGCGGTTGCGGCTGTCCAGCTGACGCACGTCGCACCGAACACGAGCACGACCATCTCGGGTCGGTGGGACGCCGGGGTGAAGGCCGGACCTCCCACCTTTCCGCAGTGGCGCAACAACCCGCAATTTTTTCTTTCTGCGGCGCAGGAAGTCGAGGTGACGGTGACGCTGCGGCCGACCTGCACGACCACCGCCACGCTCGGCTTCACACTGCACCACACACGCCGCTGCAGCAGCTTTTTGAACTTCGACCCAGCAACGGTGGTGGCCAGCGCGTTCTCTGACGTGGCCGGCGCGGCGCCGTCGTGCGTCGTGCGACTGGCGGGCATGACAGAGCGGCGCGGGATGCCCTACGTGTTGGTGCCCTACACCTCCGACGATGCCGGGGAGTTTCAGTTGGAGGTGGTGTGCAACCAGCCGGTGCAGCTGCGGTCCATCGACCCACGACTTGACTGGCACCGTGTGTGCCGCACCGTGTCCATCAACGCGGCTGACGGCAACACGGGCGGCAACCCGGCGGCGTTCCCATCGTGGCGCTTCAATACGCAACTCGTCCTTACCTTTCCGGTGGAGCGCGATGGACGTCTTTTCATTTCTGCCAAGCGCGTCCGCAGCGCCGATCCACGCGTGAAGATCGGCATGCTGCTGCTGCGTGCCGGCTCGGCGGTGGCCGGCAGCTACCAGCGCCGTGTCACCTTCAGCGAAGACGACGTCGTGGTCAGGTCAGCCGACGGCCCGGCGGAGTCCGTGGTAGACACCGATGTGACCTTGCTCGGCGACCGCGAAGCACTTATTCTGGTGGTCTACGCCGACCAGCCCTATAAAGAAGCGGACGTGGAGCTGAGCTTCTATTCGGTGCCCACCCTCGAGGTGCAGCCTGTCACGGAGTGGCCGAAAGTGCTGATGCAGGAGGGCAGTTGGGAACTCGGCACGACAGCCGCCGGTAGCCGCGAAAACTTCGCCAGCTGGATCAACAACCCGTTCTTCGGTCTTTCGGTGTTGCGGCCGACCAAAGTCACGCTGCTGCTGGTGCAGTACCCGCGCGATCACGAGCATCCGGTGGTAAAGCGGCACGGGGCGCAGAAGACATTCCTGCCGCCGCCACTCGTGCATCCCGACCGCTGCACCGCGATTCAGCTGAGTGTGGCGAAGTACGACGCGACGCTAACCGAAGTCGTCTCCACGACACCGACAACAAATGCGGATACGTGCGTTACCGTGGAGCTGAGCCCGGAGCAGCCGTACTTGGTCGTTCCGTGCACGCAGGAGCCGCAGCACGATGGTGACTTTAAGCTCTTTGCGTTTGCCGACTATCCTATTGAGCTGTACGTCGCGGAGAAGCCACGCCTGCCCTACGTGTGAAGATGTTTGTAGTGGGTGGCGGTGGTGGTGGTGGCCTCTCTCATGGTGAGCTGTATGTGTATGCGCATGTTCTTTTATTTCTTTTGCCTGGAATGTGACGTTGGATGTATAATAGATGTTTGGGGTGAAGGAGCCCCTTCCACTTCGTGGCGGCTCTCTTTCTTCTTGTAGTTCATGTGGCACAGATAATTTTAATCTTCATGTACAGCTCTTCAGCGTGGCTCTTTCGACGCCTCTTATTTACTGATGAACGCTAACTCGCAATGCGCAAATACGCGAAGGTAATTAAATTGAGAGCGGCTTTAACAACGCACGGCGCTTTCCGCTCCAGTTGCAGCTCCTTTGCTTATTTTCTGAGGCAACGCGCAGCTCACAGAACGGGAGAGATGTGATGCAGGATGAAGCATCCACACACGCACACGCACACGCACACACAAAGAAAAGCACTTTTTCCCTCCTCGTGGGGCCACATCGCTCTGCCCTCCCTTTGCTTCTTTGGCGTTTATTTGGACATGTTTTCTCTTCAGTGCCGTGCAGACGATTCTCTTCCTGGACCCTTCTCTCCTCCTTCTCTTCCTCACTCGGGCCTCAAACTGTTTTAACTGAACCGCAGATACGGCGGCACTGCCGAGCAGCACGTTGACCATAACTTTGTTTTTCACCTTTCCTTCAGCTACGCACCAACGTACATAGAACCACTGCCTATAGATCAGTTTTGTGCCTCTTTCTCTTTTCTTCTTCTTTTACTGGCAAACCTTGCGTCTGGAGGACGAGCATAGAAACAAAATCGGTTTAATCTCAAGAAACTCCTTGGCTACAGTCATGCTGCGCCGTAGCGTCTGCGCATGGGAGAAGTTGGTGATTGTCGAGTCACCCAACAAAGTCATCAAGGTGGAAGGGTTGCTCAGCAACCCACGCGTTATTCCCGACTGGTCCTTCGGCAAACCGAATCTGAAGCCCATCAGCACCGGTGCGGAGAGAGCAATCGCCATGGCCACCACCGGTCATTTCATGTCCCTTCGCGAGCTGACCTGGACGCCGCAGTCACTGGGCACCGTGCAGTCCGCAAGCAAGGACTTCCCTGCCAACGGCGTTCTGTCCAGTTTTTCGCTCGAGTGGGAGCTCATTCCCGGCCGCCGCATCCGCGACACGGTGTCGCACTACATCGAAGAAAAGGCAGACAACTTAACGGAGATCATCGTCGCGACCGATCCGGATCGCGAAGGGGAGTTAATCGCGGTGCACGCGCAAAACCTAATTCGTCGCATGTTTCCAGATCTCAAAGTGCCGTTTACGCGAGCCTACATGCACAGCATCACCGAAGACGGCATTCGGCGTGCCATGGAAGAGCGCCACGAGGCGTTCGACTACCATCTGGCGAACGCCGCGGAGGCTCGACACGCGATGGACCGCATTTTCGGCTTCCTGGGCAGCTCTGTAGTGCGCTACGCCAACCCGCAGATGCGCTCCATCGGCCGCGTTCAAACGCCGGCGCTCATCCTCATTAACGACCGCGAGGCGAAAATAAAGAACTTCTTGGACTCGCACGGCTCGACGTACGACGTGCAGGCGATGTGTCACTTCAACTCGAGGCAGAATCAGCGCTTCTCGCAGATTGTAAAGGTTGTGCCGGCGCAGAAGGGGGGAGGCAGCCGGGGGTCCGCGAGTGACGTGGACTGGAAAGATAAAGCGGCCGTCACGCGGCAGTGCGAGAAGTGGGGGCTGCGCGCCGCGAGTGAGTTCCGCGTATCAGTGGGCTGCAAACCGCAAGAGAACGTGACAGCCCCGCCGCAGCCCTTCACGATGGCAACGCTGATATCGAAAGCAAACCGCCAATTGCACTACAGCAGCGACATGGTCAGCTCCTGCTTGCAGGATTTGTTTCAGATGGGTTTTATCACCTACCCGCGCACGGACAGCACCCGCATTGATGAATCGGTACTACCGTCGATCTACAGCGCTATCCGAAAAGAGCACGGTAAGAGGCTACTGCAGGAACAAGACGGAAGTGCCGTAGCAAAGCCCGGCTCTCAGCGGTCCAGCAATAACAAGACAGACAGCAACGATACCAGTGCGGAGGCTGGAAACGTCGAGGATGCGCACGAGGCGATCCGACCTACGGACATCGCCACGAAGGTGGAAGACCTCGGCTCTGTTTCGACCTCGATGAAGAACATCTACGATTTGGTGCGACGTAACACGTTGGCGGCCTTCATGATACCCATGCGGACGGAGCGGGTGACGGTCCCTATCACCTGCAAAGCGAGCAACGGCGAGGAGGTAGAGTTTCAGCTTCAAGGGAAGCACGTGGTGGAGCCGGGCTGGACCGCCGCCTTCCGCGTGCGTAACAGTAACAAGGCAAGTGAAAGTGCAGGTGCGGCGGCACAGCATGACACAGAAACGGACCAGGACGTGCGTGCCATCGAGGATGGCGCGGCGGTGATGCCGAACATGTCCGACGATGAGTTCGCCGCTATCATGGACGTCGCCTCACGCCGCAACAGCAGCAGCAGCAGTAATCACCTCCGTTTAGAATCGGCGCAGGTGGTGGAGAACAAGCCGCTTCCGCCGCTGCCGTACTCGGAGGGAGGTTTAATCGAGCAGCTGCGCAGCAACGGCGTGGGCCGGCCGAGCACGTACCCGATGATCGTCAAGACGCTGCTCGCGCGCAACTACATCACGGTGACCCGCGGTCGGTGTGAGACAACGCCAGTCGGCCGCATGTTGGTTGAGACGTCGCGTGCCACCTTCCCCTCCATCGTCGACATCGGCTTCACCGCTGCGTTTGAGAAGAAGTTGGACCGCATCGCGAAGCCGGAAAGCGGCGGTTCGACTGAGGACGACGACGCGATGCGGTGGAATTTGCCCAAGTCTATTTCCGAGGCGGACTTTGTGCTGTCCAGCTTCATATCTATTTTTCTAAACTACGTTACAGAAGCCACGAAGGCGAAGCGGGCCGCCATCAGCACGCGCTCCCTCACACTGCAGCACGAGAAGCTTCACAGCAGCAGCAGCAATTCCGTTGATGCTCCTGCGTTTGCACCGACTGCTGGCGCTTCAGCGTTGTCGAACGCTTCCAGCAGTGCCGAGGAGAACTTCAAATCGGATTTAGAGCGAGAAACGAAGCGGGTGACGGCGCAGGTGCCGGACTTGGTAGAAAACATGAAAATGTATCGCACCTTCACCGCGTTGCAAAACAGCCTGAACGACTACCTGCGTCGCAACTTCCCGGCGTCGTCGACGTGGTCGAACACGACGATAGCCAACGCACGCACCGCCAGCAGCAGCAGCAACTACAGCAGGAATAGCAGCAGCTACAGCAGCAAGAGTAGCACTACCGGCCTCAAAAAGGCGTACACGAAGAAGCCGAAGGCGGAGAAGAAGAAGCCGCGTCGCTTCCAAGAAAAGAAGAAATAGACGCGAGGTGAAGAGAGGGCGTGCGTTCATCTACCGTACCGCATCTTGTGTTGTTTTTTTTTTTGCTGACCTTTTATTTCTCTTTCAAAAAGAGAAGAGCCTTTTTCGCTTCATCACGCGCAGATGATTGAGAGGACTCTAGCGTGTAAGCAGCGTTGCATTGAGGCAGGCAACGCCTGTTGAGTTATCATCATAAAGGCAAAACTGCAGAGGCTGCTTTGATAGGAACACATGGATTCTGTTTCCCAACGGAGATGTAGATGTGCGCGTCTCGCTTTTCTTCTTCCCCATAAGAGCAGGTGCTCGTCTTTTCTTTTCACATCATCCCTGCTCTGATTGTTTTCTCTCGTTGTTGTATTGGCCGGAAGTATCGTAGAGGCTGCGGGAATGAATGAATATCGCGCGGTGTCGTCTGCATTGCGTGGTGACCTGATGCGCACGTCATCTACCATGCATCCCCCTGTCTTGTCAGTTGGACAGAAACAAACAAACACACAACGAGAACCCCTGCACTTCTCGAAGTGTCGACTCGACAGCCTCCGCAGCTGATGAAAAAAAAAATAACTGCAAAGCTTTTAAAAAGAAGAAAATTCAACGTGCACTCGGAGGACGAGAAAGAAGCCGTTGCCAGGCGCGAGTTACCTCTCTTCCACTCCTGCTACAACGTAGCTGCTCAGCAACGATCGAACACCAAAAAGGTGCTTTTGTCGTTAACAACGATGTCGTGGGCTGGAGGGGGAAAAGCCTCGGCTTGACAGTTGAGCCAAGACATGTATGTCCATTTTATTTTGTTGTGCACGGTGCCTCATCTCCCTCCCTCCCTCCTCCCCCCTTCCTGTGGTGTTTAACGGTGCGGGGCTTGTTGAAGCTCTCGTTTTCATTTGTTCACGTTTCCAAAGAACAAGAAAGAAGAAACGGAAAGCGGGTGCGCGTGTGCATCTCCGCAAGCGAGTGAGAACACACAAGCGCAGCAGCTACTTGTTTCTCCCCTTCTCCTTCTCTTTTTTTTTTCTTCGCAGAAACCGGCTGCCCACACAATCTGTCCTTACCACCACCGCCTCATATCTAAGGCACAATATCACAGGGAACATCAGCAAAGACGATTGTAAGGACCCGCGTGAAAGATCACAAAATAGGCTCCTCTGTCAAACCGCCTTATATCACTCCCACTTGAGTCTCTACGTGCAAGTTGTATCTTTGGAACAAAAAAAAACTTTTTTTTCTTTCCCCTGTGCACTCAACGCACACTGCACCGTACGCGCCTCGGAAGCCCAAATTGTGTCGCGTGTCTTCACGCATCCGCCAGCGTCTCGCACGTTTCTCTTTTGACTTTTGTAGAAGAGCAAATACTAGCGTTTTCTCTGTCATCCCGCACCTCTGCCTCTGCTCTCTTTTTCTTACTATTACTGCTGTCGTGAAGATTACCTGATTCTTTTCGATTGTAGTCTCCGTCAGCTTCTTCTGCTTTCAATGGTGTTTCGCTTTCTCCTCTCGTGTGCCGAAAACATCTTCTAGTCGGTTCTGCCTTAATTTCGTTCTCTTACGTTGTTGTTGTTTTGCACTTCGCTTTGCATCTTAAATTTCATAAGAGGGAATAGAAAAGCTTCGCATCGGGAGATTTCTAACTGAGTGTTGTCGGGGCGGAAGCCATTGTGATGCAATCCTAAGGCTTCGTTCTCCATTTCTTGTCGCTGGCTCTCTTCTTTTGTTATAACCGTCTTATCTGGGACTGCTGGGCCTTTCATTCAATAAGCTGCGATTTGTTCGTTCTTGGAAGCTGCTGTTTCACGGCCAACTACCTTCTTTTCCATTATTATTATCACCTCTTTTGTTGTTGTTCTCCACCATTGAAGAAGTAAAAGACAAGAAGGGACCGTCTGTGGTGCTGTTGTTTGGTGCTTGTTTGTTTTTATGCGGAGGCTCGTGAGCCGTGTAAATTGCAAAGCAGCCCGAACATTTCTGCTTTCCCCGGCACGTCTGTGCGCCTTTGCTGTCGGACGGTGGAGGTCATTCCGCGCCGCGAAGAGCGGATTCCTGCCTGGCACGATCGCTTCATGCTTTCGCTCGACGGCCTTGGAAAGATACGTGACAGCAAAAAGGTCGATTCGATTTCATGAAAAGAGGGACTTCTTAGAGGGCAAAAGAAAAAATGCATCGGAAGGATGGACCCTCGCCAAAGGACGAGGCGGATGAGGACGACGACGGCACGAGCGCCTTCACCGGCACCTCCAACCCCAACCCCGTCGAGGCCGAGGGGGATCACTGGCGCCCTCAGACCGACGCCGCCAGCAACAGCAGTGACAGCGGTGCCCGCAACTTCCACCGCGGCGGCCTTCGAATTGAACTCCCACACAGCAGCAGCCCGCCATGCACTGCACCAGCCTCGCCTGCGGAGGCCACAACGGCCACGACGAACGAGTCCCAGCGCACCGCCGTGTACCGCAACCCTGACAGCGTCGCCTTTCATCGCGAAATGGAAGAGTGCACGCCGACTTCGGTCGCGGAGCAGCACGCCCGTCAATCTGCCATGGCGCTCTTACACGCCGATATCTCCAGCAAAGCCCACTTGTCGCTATCGATGGGCCCTGCGAGCTCCCGGCCGCCACTGCACACGTCGCAGCCATCCCTCAGCCCTGCAGTGGCCGGCGGCTTCGAGATGTCCGAGGTGCCGAAAAAGAAGACCGCGCTGCAGCAGCTCTTCAACGTGCGCACACGCAAAAACCGCAGCACCCTCTCGTCATCGAGTCACGCCTTCCTCGCTAACTCCTGCATGGAGGCACGCGAAACATCAGCCGCGGTGGATTTCACGAGCGGCGGCGATCAAGAGCCACACCTGCATCCGTCCGTGGCGAACATCTCCTCCACCCCACGGCCCAGCAGCGTCAACAGCGAGCCGCAGCTTCCGCGACCGCTGGGTTCGAGTCGTCTTGCCGCGTCGTTGAGCTCGATGGAGCGACTGCACGGAGGAGCCTCGAGCACCACCCATCCTCTGCCTCCTATGCCAGCCTCCATTCCCCTGACTTCATCGTCCGTCGATGCTGCCGCTGCACCGCCCGGCGCCACGGACGATGACGCAGAAGACAGCAGCAGCAGCTCCGGGCAGAACATCGGCATGGAGGCGGTGCTGCGTGATGCATCCAAAGTCCGCGGCATCCGCCTGACCTGGCTGCTGTACCTGCTGACCATCATGGTCATCGTCCTCTTCACCCTGCTGCTCGTGCAGATCATCTACGAGTCGAATCGCACGCTGGTTCGAACCACCACGCAGGCGGTTCGGGCACAGGCGTCCCTTTTGCTAAACAGCGTTGACTTGGAGGAGTACGCCTTGACGAACGTCTTCGCGCGTCTACACGAGCTGAGTACGACAGGCGGCGATTCGAGCAACAGCACCTACGTTGGCGCGCGGGACAGCCTGTGTTCTCGTCTCTACGGTGCACCCATGGCCTTTGCCACGTACAACGCAGCCGGCGACATGGTTTGGCGGATGCGTTGCAGCCTGTACCCGTCGTTGAAGAGCTACTACATGCTGCCAGATAAGATGATACCGAGCGTGGAAGCGGTGCGCATTACGGACTACACGTGGGACACCACTCTAGCTCAGCGGTCCTACTACAACGAAACAGACGGCACAGTCAATACGTTTGTTATGCTGATGGACAAGGACACGGTGGGGCGCACACTGATGAGCAACAACTTTCCGCAGTACAGCACCTCGACCTTGCAGTACGTCACGGCGGCCTTTCTCACGCGCATGTGGAACGGGACGGAGCCGAAAATTCTCTTTCACACGCTGACCGAATCCAGACAGACATACACGGCGACGGAGAACGGGACGGTGCGGGACGGTCTGGCAGAGTTGTTCCACGCCATCTGCTATGAAGGCTCCCCTTACGTTTGGCACACGGTGACGCATTACCGCGCCGGGGACTCCTCTGCCAGCGGCGACGACGATGACCCGCCGAAGCCGAGTGCGCGATGGCCCCTGACGACGACAAACGCCATTCCCTCCCCTCACTTAGAGTACGGCCGCTCGTGGGGTCAGCTGTCGCTCGCAAACCTCTGCGGCGTGCAGTGCTCCGGCGGCGCCGACGACACGACGTGCGATTTCGACAATCCAACAAATATTTGGTTCGTCATCGAGTACTCGCTGATAGGACAGAACAGCTTATCAAGCATTCTGAATGTGGTCGGAGTGGTGAGTATCGTCGCGCTTGTCATCTTTAGTTTTGTGTTGTTTCTCGTGTACATCAGCATCACCGTGCCGGTCAACTTCCTACGCGTGCAGCTGCTGAAGGCCGTTGGCGCGACCGACACGCAGACAAACCTACAGCGCAAGATTGTGCGTTGGACGTGCCGGCTGTGGCTCGGCGACCTCACCGCCGTTGTTCGCTCTATTCACATCCTCAGCCTGTGCTTTCAGCTTAACAAGAAGTACGTGCCCGACCACGTCCTGCGCAACCACGCCGCGCAGCTGTACCTGCGTCGACGGAAGTTCAACTTCCTGGAGGACGTGGACCTGAAGGAGGACCACACCGACCGCGACGACACGGAGTCGGAGAGCGACTTGGGTCCGGCGCTGGCAGTGGCGCCGCTGCCCGGCGTCAGCACCGTCATGCCCGCTGGTGAGAGCCGCTTTTTGTGGCGTTTCGGCGCGTCAAACGAGGCGGACGCGGCGGCGCGTCACTCCGCTGATTTCGAGGCGCTTGCTCTGAGCGAGAATCAAAGCGGGGCAACAACAGCCGGAGCAGCAGCGGTGCGACCCGCAATCGGAAACGTGCCTCCGCTGACACACCCGCGCGGTTTAGGCGGCAGTGTCAGCCCGGTTGCCTTTGTGAAGTCAGCCAAATCGATGGCGCGCATGTCGACCTCGGCAAACGACTCCGTCATTCCGCCGTGGCCCATGGGTGAGGTGGATAGCAGCTTCCTCTTGGGCAGTGGCGGAGGTGGCGGGACGGAGCAGGAATTGTCGCTGGCGATGAGTACGGTGCTGAACCCCCGCAACAGCCTCAACGCCATGGCAATTCGGCGGGAGTCAGAGTCCACTATTTTGTGCGTGCGCATCGCGAGTGTGGAGCTGGCGTACCTGCTGAACTACTCCGCCGCCGTCGTGCAGCACCGACGAATCATGCGGATTCTGCTGCACCGCATACGCCGATACAAGGGCGCCCTCTTCCACCGGTCCGGCGACAGCCTGGCGGCGGTGTGGAACGCCTTCGAGGGCTGCCCGAACCACGCCGAGATGGCTGCGATCTGCGCGCAGGAAATCGCCAACGCGTTTGCACCGCTTCGCGTCGATGGGCTGCACGTGGGGCTCGTGCTGCACCAGGGCTCGCTGGTCTGCGGTACTGTCGAGTACTCCAAGGCCGCCTTCGTGACCGCGTTTGGGGACGGTCCACGCGAGGCCTTCGCGCTGGTGGAACTCGCCTCGACGGTCGGCTCGCTGAACGTCATTGTCACGGAGCCGGTGAAGCAGAGCCTGTCGGGCCTGTACAACTGCAACATCGTCGACGTCATCCAGCTCCCCAACTCGACGCACCCGCTGCTGCTCTTTGAGCTGGGCAGCAGCCGCTGCCACTACCCGGCCACGCCGCCAACGCCGCGGGCTCAGTTCGCCGTGGAGTACGCGCGCGTCTTTTCGCAGTTCCGCAACCACGAGTTCAGCGAGGCCCTGCAAGGGATCGAGCACATCCGCGCAAGCCTGAGAATCTCGCACCACGAGCACCTGCTGCGACGGCTCGAGCGACTGTGCTTCTTCTTTGCGACGGCGCCGGCCGCGCTGCCCTACCCCTACACCCGCGCCTTCCCTGCTTGGGTAAACTACGAGGCGATTGCGCAAGCAGGCCTGCGGAATGACGCCCACTTCCACGCTGCGCCCTTCAACAACAGCTTCATGTCGCACAGCTTTATGGAGGGGGTGGTGTACAAGGGCGTGCCGACGGTGCGCAACGAAGTGGAGTACATCGAGGACTTTAAGCAAGAGCTGCAGGAGAACATGCGGCGCACGGCGCAGAAAGGGAACGGGTCGCCGACGCTGGACGAGTCGAGCACGCGACCGCACGTCACACCGCAGCCGAGTCCGTCCATGCGGCCGGCCGCAGACCTGACTTCCATGAGCGAAGAACGCGCCGTGTCCGTGGGCAGCGGGATTGAGCTGATGGATAGCCACAACAACAACAGTAATGTTTACTCGTCCGCCGCATCACCTAAATCGCGGCACGTAGACGTGACTGGCTGGAAAACAGCTGGAGTCGCGGTCACGGCAGCAGCAACGACTCCCATCGAGGTGCCGACGCCGATCGCAACCAGCGTGGCAGCAGCGGTGCCGCCGCTCTTCAATCTTCCGAGCTCGCCGGCGGTTCCACTGCTGACCTTTGACGCGCTGCACCTCAGCGGTACCGCCGAGCCGGTCGTCATAGCAGATCGCGCGTCGTCGTGCTGCTCGTCAGCTCACACGATGGACTCCCCACGCGACGTCTTCGCGCTGTCCAACCGCTTCGCCTTGACGCAGCGCGTGACGAATCGACCGCCCGTCGCGCTCGCTGCGGCCTCGCCGACGGTGATGCTAGACCTGACGGGGGAGCGGCCGGTCGCGGAGAGGCAGGGACAGCACGGCAACGGCAACCTCAACGACAGCATGAGCAACTCGAACATTCAATCAGCCGACATGTCTTTCAAGCGCTCCGTGAATAATGAGCTGATGCTGAATGGTGGGGGGAGCGGTGTTGGCACGAACACGCACACAAATATGCACAGCTTCAGCGTTAGCAGCCCCAACTTGCCGGCGGAGATAAAGGCGAAGAGCGGGACGACGTACCTGCGCAGCACACGCATTCTCGGCAAGGGATCCTTCGGCTGCGTGTACCTGGGCATGGACGCCCACTCGGGTCGCCTGGTCGCCATCAAATTTCTCCCGATGCCGAGAGATGAGTCCGGCGTGGAAGAGATTGAGGCGGAGGTGCTCATTCTGCAGCGTGTGAACGACACACACGTCGTGCAGCTGCTGTCGTACGCCTTCGAAGGCGACACCATCGTCATCATCATGGAGTGCATGCTGGCCGGGTCGCTGCAGAACATGATCTCCGCCTTTGGCGGCATTCCCAGCTCCACCGCGCGGGTTTTTATGCGCGATGTGCTGCGTGGGCTGTCGAAGATCCACTCGATGGGGGTCATCCACCGGGACATGAAGCCGCAGAACGTGCTGCTGAGCCTCGCGGGCAACTGCAAAATTTCTGACTTCGGCGCGTCCGCCTGGCTGCAGGAGTTAGCGCGAAAGGAGTCGCAGGGACAGGTCTGCGGCACGCCGGTGTACTTGGCCCCTGAGGCGGCGCGCGGCAGCTCTGCAAAGGAGAGCGACATTTGGAGTTGCGGCATCATGTTCCTGCAGATGATCACGGGGGCGCTGCCGTACCCGCCAGAGCAGCTGTCCGCCGGAGCGGCGGTGCTCGTTTTTCAAATTGGCAGCGGCATCGCCCAGCCGCAGATCCCAGACAACTTGGATGTGCTGGACGCAGAATTTGTGCGGGCGTGTTTGCAGGAGGAGCCGCGCAAGCGACTGACCGCGGCGGCGCTTCTCCAGCTGCCGATCTTCACCGTGTAGCCGAGAAGCGTTTTCTCCGTGCGTCCTCCTTTGTTTGATTGTTTGTTTTGCTGTATTATGTTTTGAAGTGAAGCATGAAAGGAGGAAAGCAAGATTTGTTGTGGCTCTACAGCAATCCAACCCATGCGCACACGTGCACATTCACGCAGATACCATCTTAAACAGGATCGAACGATGTTTTCAATTGATAAATATGGGAAAGAAAAGAAATGACGTCTGCGTGTGCCGTAAAGCGGGCAGCTGCGCACGCACGCTCACATACATCCAATTCTGCACTACTCAAGCAAGGCAGGTTTTTTCTTTTCTAAGCTTTGGTGTCCTGCAAGATTCCCTTCAAAAAGATGTAGGATAATTCATATAATCAAATACGCTTGTAAAGGCGACAAAATTGTTTTTTTTTTGCTTTATATTTATAATTTCACCACCATTTATACACAATCTCAATAAAGCCGGTGAGCAGACGGCGTGCGCTGTTTGACCTTTTCATGTGTCCTACCACACATCCAACAATTCATGTGCTGGGATTGAATGGAACAGCGCAACGCTATAGCAATGCCTGTTTTCCTTTCCCTTCTCTTCCTGTCGCTCGTTCACTTGAGCATCGATGCGGGTGGACGATGAAGGGTCGCAGCCAGCCCTTAGGACTTTTCCCTTTTTAAGCGTCACGAGCAGCTGCTTTTCCTTTTATCAGTGGCTGGGTTTAGCTTCGTTTCCTTTTGTTGTTAAATGCCAGCAAGGAGATTCTTCACGCGCGCTGAAGACACAAGTCGAAGCCACAACGGAAATAGTCAAAGGAGAGAACGAGTCATTTTGCATTGAAAAGATCTAGCGTGGTAGCCACTGCACTTCTGAGCAGCACATTTGGCCGCTAGGTGGTTTTCCTTCTCATCTGCGCTGAATGGGACTTGGCCCCTTCCTTTGCATCGTGCATGGCGGCAACGCTTTCCTTTGTCTTTCTTTCGCTTTCGCGGAGGTTTGTACTTCTTTTTGCCTCGTTGTATTCATGTTTGTCACACATCAAAATCAATCTGTTTCTTGTACTGTGTTATGATGGTTCAACGAGGTGGGACTGCCCTTAACTCTCTTGTCAACCTTTCCGATTTCCCAATGTGTTCGCCACCCCACCGTGTCTCTCTCGCCTGCGTGGTTTGTCTGCTCCCCGTGCTTCTGCTCGTATTTTCCTTTTGATTTTTACGCTTATTGTAGGTGAGATTTCTGCTGTGTGGAAATGCAGCCCGTTCCTTTGTTTTCTCTTCTGCCGCTGTATGAAATCGGCAAAAAAAAAACTATCAAACACGCACACACACACACACACACGAAATACAAACCTAAACTTTTCTTTGAACGGGCACGGGGCCTTACGTGCTTGTGTTCGATGTCTGCCGTGTTGACTGCTTCTGTGGAAGCTCAATTGTCTTCCTTTGCTGGAATCATGACCAGCTCGAAGCATCAAAAGCCACTCTTTTTCTTTGTTGGTGTCGCCACGCGGCTGGCGTCGTCTTCGCCTGAGTGGTTTTTCGTTTCTACACGATTCTCTTCGCCTTTTGTTTTTCACACTCCTTTATAAAGAGAACTAATATCGGAGGTTTTTGTTTTCTTTCAAACAACATTGATAATATCTGAACTCCGTCAGCGAGTGCGCTCACACGCACCTGTACATAAGCAGTTTATGGGCATGGATGAAGGTGTGGCTCGCAGTTGCTTAAACGGAATTCGGTTTGTCTATTCTTTTGCCATTATTACTATTACTATTTATATATTTATATATATCTTCTTAGTTGAAGATTCCACATGTACGCTTTTTTGGTGTTGTTGCTGTTCTTGTTGTTGTGTACTTTCTTTCCTTTATTCTAGCTCGATTCAACCCGCGCCACGTTGCTCGGCAACAGTTCGACTCGAGCAAAGACGTTTACGGCAACAAGACTGTGATCCTTTTCTCTATCTTCAACATGTATGCGCGCGCGCATCTTGATTTGTTCGTCTGTGTCGTCTAATGCTTCTGTGTGTTTCTTCTCACTTTTGCAAAGTACGTTCCCGGTCGTGTCTCCCACCACCGGCAATCATGAAACACTATCTTTCGCTTCGTGTATCTTTTTTCCATTCATCCCGGGAGGCCCCTCTCCTACTCCCCCGCAGGACGGTGGCATCGTCCGTTCGTGTTGGTTTTTCGCACTTCTGTCTCTTTCGTTGGCACGCGGCGCATCGTTTCTCTTGCTTCCTGTTTGTTTCGACAGTTCAAAGGGACGCCCTTCAGCGTCGCCTTCTCTTTCACGTGTGGCGTGAGATCAAAGCACTTTAAGAAACAAAGAAGAACTGGCGATAAAAAGCGGCGCCTCGGCTTCTCGTCGGCATCCGTCTCGTTCTCTCACCGTACACGTCGTCAGTGCGGACCTTTTATTGACGTGCCGCCTTCCTCCAAGCCCGTCTGGCGAAGCCTCAAGGGGCAGCAGATGTGCACGTACTTGTTATTTTGTTTTCCCCTTTCCTGTTGCTGCTACAAAGCAAATAGCATCAACTTCCGCTTCGCATCGTCCTTTAGGCAGCCTTGCCGCCCATCCTGGTAGTGCCGTTGATTTCTTTTGCTTGGTTGTTCTGCGAATCTCTCGACTTCCTCTCGCCTCCCATCTCCATTTTTCGCTCTCTCGTGTGTATTTCTTGTCCTTCACACAGCACCGGATACCACACACCTGCGCACTTGGGCGCGATGCACCGCCGCCTGAGATGTCCGTACGTCCCGCGCAGCGGGTGCCTGGTAGCGCGGATGCCCTGCAAAAGCAGCCTCTCCTCTTCTTTCTGCTCGTTACGGTCAACACTCCAGCAAACGCCGCAGTCAGCGCGCTGCGACAGCATCCTCACATCCTCCACCTTAGTGACAGCAGTGCGGGGCTGCAGCAGCAACACCACCACCACGACCAACGCGACTTCTTCGAGTTCTGCCACGATAGATACGACAAAGGTAGACGGCACCGCTGGGCAGGAAGGTGGCGGAGACAGCGTGCCGCTCCCGCACCTGGTGCAGGATGAGGCCGCGGTGGCACTGCTCCGCTCCATCGCTCCCCCAAGCACGACTGGAGATATACAAGAGATGCTAAAAGGCTGCAAGAACGCACACGAGGTGCGTCAGGTGCTGGAGAAGGTTGTGTACATTCACTCCTTGTGCTTTGATGTGCTGAACGGCCACGGGTTTCGCGTGGTGGTGCTGCAGACGCTGACGAACGTCGCGCCGCGCACGGGGTGCATGATGGAGTGGTTTGACTGCGTCGACCGCTTCCGTCGGCTGGGCTTCGTCCTAACACGCTCTTTTGTGGCCGAGGGCCTCACCACGATCCGGCAGTGGCTGTCTCATGAGTTTCAGGGGAAGGGTCGCGTACCGTCGATTCTGACGGATGGCACGGCGCACATCAAGGAGCTGGTGCAGTGGTGCCTCGAGGACCGCCTCGTCTTCGACCACGTCCTGTACACTCGCATCGTCTTTCTCTTGACGATGATCGTCAGCTTCTTCGATCGACAGAACCTGTACCGCATTTCCTTCCCCGACGACTTCGCGAAGCGCGACGGCATCGTGGTGGAGTGGGTCGTCACAAACGAGCGCTGCGTCGACTACGACGAGTGCGTCCTGCAGTGTGACGCGTTGGTCGAGGAGCTGCTAGAGCAGATGCGCCACCACATCCCCTCGCGACCGCCCTTCAGCTTTATGTTTCGCCTCGCCGACTACTACTTCGCCACCGACAACGTGGAGAAGCTGATTGCCGTGATGGAGGACGCGGAGAGCTACGGGGTGAACGTGGCGGAAAGCACCACCGCGAAGCTGATGCAGCTCGCCTGCGCCTTCAACTACCCGCAGGTGCCGGAGTTGCTGCTGCGGTGGCGTGTGTTGCTGCCGCAGTGCGTGCTGGCCACGCCGGACATCAGCCGACTGCTCTTTTACTTCAGCCGGTCCGGCGGCGGGCAGCCGTGCCCGCACTGCGGGGAGCCGTACAACCACCGCAACTCGAGTGTGTATAACTGGCTGCAGACCCCACCGCACCAGCGGCAGTGTCCGGCGCTGCACACGGCGCGGGTGCAGAAGGGCGAGTTGGAGGAGTCCCGCGAGTTGCCGCAGAACGCCGATTGGTCGACGCAGGCCTTTCAGCTCTACGACCTGTCGCGTGAGCGGGCGATTGAGTGGACGGCGACGGAGTGGCGGGGCTTCTTGCTGTGCTGCATGTTCTCCCCCCGTGCCCTGGAGGCGAAGGCGCTGCTGAACGCGCACTTCTCCGTGCGAAGCATGGACGATTTCCTACGGGCGACCTACATGCGGCTGCTGCGGCACCACGCACCGGAGGAGGCGTGGCCCACACTGGAGGAGTGGCGGGCACAGCAGTGCAACATGTCGCCGATTGCCTTGCAGGAGGCGCTGATGGCCACCGCCATGATTGCGGATGCTGCCGTGCGGGTGGGGCACATGAAGCAGGTGTGGAGTTTGCTGATGGAGAAGAACAGCTACGTGATGCCGCTGACTCGACGGTTCTACGAGCGACGACTGCGGGAGCTGACGAAACAGCACGCTGCTGCTGCTGCTGCTGCTTCGGTTGACCGCGCCGTGCAGACGGAAGAGTCGCAGCTGATGAATTTAGTCATTACGATGCTGCCTCGTCACGTGTCGTTGCTCGATATGAAAGACAGCGCAGCGGACTTCGTGGTCGGCACACGGCGCAAGAACGTTTATCACCCCCCGATGTCCTGAGAAATGGATACCAAAAATGAAGAAGAGAGAAGAGCACGACAGAGCTTATGGAATGACCCTTCTCCAGCGGTGGTCATTTATGCTGTGTTTTGGAAGAAGGGAGGGAGGCGGGCGAGGTGCTTTGGAAATGGGTTGCTGTCACAAACACCGAAGAAGGTTGTGTACGGGTCCAAGAACGAAGAAAAACGTTCTTAGTTAGCTGCGAGTGAGAACGTGTGCTCAGCAAATCGGAGAAAAAGGACAGGTCCGACAACGAACAACTCTCGATATGACGGCGAGAACTTTTAGTTCGTCGTTGACAACTGACAGAGCGGAGAAGGTGTGCAGAAGCACATCATCGTTGGCGCCTCGAGAATGTCGGAAGAAAACGAATTTTCTCTTTATTTTTGGTGTTGTCGGTTCAATCATCTTCACCGTCACGTAACTTGTCTCTCTCGCCTCCTCTCTCTCCCCGTCTTCGCATTGCCCCGTCCCTTTTCGGAGTTCGCAGGCTCGTATACACGCTCGTCGGTTGTACCAAACGGACGCACACACATCAACAGAGCAGCAGCACAAACGCCTCGGATTCCTTTGCCGCTCATGTCCGCCTCCTCCGCCTGTTCGTCATTGACGCGGCACATCACCGCGGCGACGTCCAGCTCTAACAACGCCGCCATCCCCGCCGCCAGCCACCACTTACCGCCCACGCTTAACGGCTACAGTTTCTCAAAGCACGTGCGCAGTTCCCTCTCGCACGATACCTTTATCGGGCAGGCGGAGCGACGAGAGGAAGAAGGTACGCCAGCGACCTCGCAAAAGGTGATTCGTATCTACGCTCTGGACTATCTGCGCAGGGACGAAGAGTGTCGTTTTACGATCGAGCGTGAGTGCATGGCAGGACGCATCGTTCCCTCTCACCCGCATTTGCTGACGGTCGAAAAAGTCTTCGCCTCTCAAACAGATCTTTTTCTCGTGGAGCCGTACTGCAGCGGGGGCGACTTATACGAGTACATGGTGAGTATTGCGACGGCGGCGGCGGCAGCGGCAGCGGAGCACGCCGATGTCAGCGTGGAAGACTCGATAGCTGGAAAAGGGCTGTCCATAGAGTTTGCGCAGCGCCTGGCGCGTGAGCTGCTCACGGCCGTGCATTTTCTTCACACAACATGTGGCTTGGTGCACCGCAATATTAAGCTGGAGACGCTGTTTTGCGACGCACGTATGTCGCTTCACTTAGGCGGCTTTGGTCTCTGTGCGGTGTTGCCCACCTCTCTCGCAGGCGGCGAGAACGTGAACGACACGAACACGACGAATAACGATGGCAATGCTTCTCAAGGAGCACAGGAGGAGAAACAGCAGGACGTGGCGGTGTCGGCGGCTGCTTCTGCATCGACCTCTCTTATGCGGTTGTGCTGTAGCTCGAAGCACTACGCGGCACCGGAGCTGATTCAAGGCCAGCCCTATCAAGGCGAGGCCGTGGACGCCTGGGCGTGCGGTGTGGTCCTCTTCGCCCTTCTCACCGGCTGCTTTCCATTTGACAGTTTGGAAAACGATGACGAGGCGCTTTTTAAGCTGATCTGCGGGGATGCGGAGACGCACCTCGCGCAGCACCCCGCTTTGGCGGCCGTCGAAGACCCCCGAGCAGTGGACTTGGTGCGCAATTTACTTCGTCAAAGCCCCAAGTCGCGCTACAGCGTCGCGGAAGCCCTGGAGCACCCCTTCCTTGTTTGACGTGCCCCTTCAAAGGAGAGATGAGATCCGCGAAGACGATGAAGGCTTGTGTCGCGCGAAGTTGCTTGAGCACGCCGTCTTTTATTCATGTGTTTACTACATGAAGAGTATTTCTTTTTCGTCTTCCCTTCATTCAAGGGTTTTACAGTTCATAGATGTAGATGTGCCTTGGATTGCCCTTAAACCCGCTAGCTGCGTTGAACTTCACGAAACAAAGGATTCACTTTCCCTCTCTGGCTTTCCGCGGTGTCAGGCCTGCGTGCGAATGACAACGCCGCTTGTGCTCATCAACCACGTGTCAGGAACCGATACGTTGTGCGTGTATGCAGCTTCGGGGAGCATGGCACACGCACCCCGCGCTGAAGGATGGAGAGAGTTTCTGGCTCGATCGGTTGGTCGCTACTTCATCTTCGCGTTCCGCACGCAGCAAAAAAAAAAACTTCTCTGCTCTTTCCTTTTTCCTCTCAAGAGAATGCGGGCACTTCGATTGGCGTGGCGGCCACCACCACCAGCAGCAGCATCGTTGGCGGCGTCTTCGTTGTGTCAGGCACGTCGACGGTGGTCCCTCGCTGCGCTCTTGCAGCGCCGAACTCGTGCGGACCTCCTCTTAGAATCTGTGCGCCAGGCAGCCGCCTTTTCCGCTGACTGGGATGTTGACTTCAGCGCCATCACTGAACGCGGTGCCGCCGCCGGCTGCTATTCGCTTGAGAGTCAATCGCAGCTGATCGGCCGCGTTGGGGCTGCGCTTGCGCACGTGCTGACATCGCCTCAGCAGCAAGCGTCCGCTCCCTGCTCGTCTTCTGCGGTCGCTGCTCCTGGACCTTATGTGCGGACGCTGCGGCTGACCCTTCCCACACCCGAGGCCGCTCTTACCCTTGCGCAGCTCGCCCAAACCACGCCCCTTTTGTCTGCGGTGACCTCGGTGGAGTTGACGGTGGAGAGTGGCGCCATCAGCGTCGCCCAAGACAGCATGGAGGGCACGGGTGGGCAAGAGGTGACGGAGCTGCTGCATGTTTTGGCTCGGCGGAGTGCCCAGCAGCCTTCGTGGGTGGACTTATCTTTGTTTTATCGGGAAGCGGCTTCATCAAACCCTCTTCACAGCAGCAGCAGCAGCAGCAGCAGCAGCAGCGGTGACGATGATATGCGGAGCACCGGCAGTTCGCTTGTTGCGCCTTGCGCATGTCACCGAAGTTTGTGGGACGATGCCGCAGTGACCGCCCTCGCGGCGCTCGTTGACTCCAAGCCGTGGCAGAAGATCGCCTTGACACATGTGGTCCTGACAGGGTGCACGCCTCGCACTCGGCTAACGCTGTGGGCCGCCTATGAAAAAAGCTGTACGTCGCTGGTGGAGCTGCACCTGAACGGCACACAGCCAGCGCGAGAGCTGATCAGCACGGGGCTGCTGCGTCGCTTCTCAAAGCTGACCTCTGTGGATGTCGGTCGAACGCAGTTAGAGGAGGACGCGGTGGTGAAGCTGCTGAGAGATCTGCACGAAGGCGGCAACGGCTGGTGGCACCTGCGCCTCCTCGGCTTGGCACAATGTGAGTTCACCGACGCAGCCGTCGATGTGATGGCGGAACAGCTGCGTGAAGGACAGGCACAGCAGCAGCAGCAGCAGCGGCAACGGCAGGCACCCACTATCCTCAAAGCGGTCGGCGAAGCTGGCCCAGCAGGTTCGCCAGAGGATACGGAGGGCGATGTCGCGCTCACTTCGTTTGACATCTCTGGCGCCCGGCTCTCCCGGACAGCCGTTTTCACCCTGGCGGGCTGCCTCGTGCCGTGCACCGCCTTAATACATCTTAACACGCGCCATTGTCGTTTGCAGGCCGACGGTGTCGAGCACCTCGCTGCGGCGCTTCAGCACGCGACGGGGCTGCGCACGTGGGTGCTGTGCCTCAACCGCCTCGCTGATGAGGGGATGGCGGCGCTGGCGAAGTACGGGAAGTACTGGCCGAACCTGCGCGGACTCGACTTAACGCGCTGTCGGTTGACGTGTGTGGGGGTGAACGCGCTGAGCACGGCGGTGCCTGCGTGGGACAGCCTTGAAGTGCTTCGACTGGTGGGGAGCGACCTGCGCTGTCCACAGAAGACTTGCACTCCTCCGGCAGGGGGAAAAACGCAGGAGAACGACTCGGGGAGCAGCGCGGATGGCGGTAACGCCTCGACCGGATTGTTTGCCTACGATCCAGCTTTCATGAAGGGCCACGGAAGCAGTGCGAAGGTGCCGACGTCGTACGAGTTGGACCGGCGTGATCGGGCAGAGGGACGCCGGCGGTACCGCGGGACAGAGGCGTTTATCGAAGCCGCCGCTCCTGCTGCACAACGACAAGGAGCACACACCCCGCTGGAACGCCTCGGCGCGTCTCTCGCCCTCTGTCTGCGGCTGCGTTTACTCGACCTCAGCGACTGCTCCTTGGCGGATGAGGGTCTTCATCAACTGACGCTGCACTTTACCGGCGGAGGGACGCTGGAGGAGCTGCGGCTGGCGGCCAACCCTCTCTTCACCTCTGTGAGGGGACTCGATGCGCTCGTTGGGCTACTCGGTCGCACCCCGCATCTAACCAGCCTGGATCTCTCCTTCACCGGTCTGGGTGACTTGGGCGTCTCGATGCTGTGCGACGGCACTTCCGGTGCGGAGGACGGTGTGCTGGCGTCTATGGGGAACTTGATGGCGCTGGAGCTGACAAGCTGTGCGGTACACGCGCTGGGTTGGGAGTCGCTGGCAGCCGCGCTGCCGCGTTGGCCGGCGCTGCGTCACGTAGCGCTCAACTACAACGCCGTGTCAGAGGTGGAACTACTTCGGAGTTTTCTGCGGCAGCTCGCAGCGGCGGCGCCAGCGCTGCAGTCGGTGAGTTTGATGGGCTGCGTGGCGGACCCGCGTGTGGTGCAGCGGCTCATAGAAGCGGAGGAGTACCGCGTGCTGCTCGAGCGAGGTGTACACGTGCATCTGTGAGCGTCGACGTCTGGCGACGCATCAGCCGGCCAACGTCATGGATGCCGCTTGAAGAAATCGGAGGAGGAAGCACGACACTCTTCCGCGAAGACGTCCAGGCCGCTGTTACGCGCACGCACGCGTGTGTTTTTTCTCTTTAACGTTCTGCGCGCCGAATTACCCGGAAACCAACCTCGGCAATGGCAGGAGCAGTACTTCATCTTGTTGCGGGGCAGCGCTTTGTTTCCTCAGTCATTTGAGACTGATCCTGTCAAAGCTTCCCCACCAAAGGTGCCTGCCTGAAGAACAGCGCCTTCCTTCTTTCAAAGGACGCGGCTTCGGAGTGTCATCGCCACATTCAACGAGGCAGTGTTCGCTGTATGCCGCTTTGCTCTCCACACCCTTCCTCACGTTCCTCTTTGCTTCGCTCATCTCTTTCCCCTCCTGATGTGATCAACCACGTCAATTGACACACACTCACCAAAACCACAAACAGTACTCGGGTCTACACGCATCTCCTTTTTTATTTTGCTGCTGCGGTTTCTCGGTCCCTCACTGCTGCACTATGCCACCCAGCGCCCACTGGGGCAAGCGGCCCCGCAGCGGCGACAGCGAGGAGGCTTTTGTGCGCTTCAGCGAACTCTCCCCTGCCGCCAAGATGGAGCGTCGACGGGAGGAGCGGGGGGAGAAGAAGGAGCGGGAGCGCACGCTGGCGTACTTCAAGTCCGTCCAACGTGCCCTCGAGGAACACGGCAGCGGCGGTGGTGACGCAGGTGCGTTGGCGTCTATCGTAGACGGCTTCTTTTCTGAGCTGCTGAAGCTGCTCAAGGCGGACTCCACCTTCTACGTACTGCGCAACGGCACGGCCTGCCGTGTGATTGAGCTGGCCTTGACGAGCGCGCTGCTCCTGCACGTAAAATCGCTGCTGTACGTCTTCTTAGGTCACATCTGCGACTTGATGGTCTCGCCGGTGGCCAGCTTTACGTTAGAGACGCTGCTGGCCGCCCTCTCCCAGGGACTCAGCGCTCTGGGCGAGACGAACCCCGAAGGACTGGTAGCGGAGCTGACCGAAGGCGGCGTCGGCACCCACGTGGGCAGCGGCGTACCGAGCAGTGCCACGCTGGTCCGCTCCATGGCAGACGAGCTGTGCGAACGCGCCGAAGACTTGATTGTGCACGACATTGGTGGTCGAGCGCTGCGCTCGGTGGTGATGATGCTGGGTGGGCGTGCGATCCGTCAGGCCCCTCAGCCGCCGCACCCCGTCGCCTTTCCCGACGTGTTGGGCACCTTAGCGGAGGCAATTATGAAGGCGTTAGAGGACGGTTACGGCCGCGAGTACAACACGGCAAACGCAGCGGAGTCGTGGATGGCGGCGGTGCAGGCGCCTGCGACCAGTCTCGTTGTGCAGAGTCTGCTGCGTGTGAGCGACGAGGGCAGCGTCGTGGATAGGTGCGTGCGGCAGCGCATCGAGGCTCTTTCGTACAAGGGCAAGCCGCTGCTGCATCACTTGCTGGTTGACCCCCTCGGCTGCCACGTCTTCCAGAGCTACGTGCAGGTGCCTCCACCCGCGGCAGTGGTGGAGGCAGGAGACATGGCAGCGGCACGAGCCACCGCCGCTGCTTCTCCTTCTGTCTCTTCAGCTGCCAAGGCGTCCGCAAACGAAGCTTCCACGGCCGAAGAATTCAAAGGGAAGGAAGAGGGAGAGCTGTTGGTGCCTGGTGGGGCGGACTCCTGCTGCTGGTCCCGCGCCGCAGAGCTGGTGCTGCTCGAGGTGGATAATTTGTTGAAGCCAGGCAGCGACCTCGTCGCACAGACCGGCTATGTGCTGCAGGACCTCGTGCTCTACGCACCGGCCACACTGCACCTGCAGTGGCTCTGGCGGCGTCTGCTGAGCCCGCGGCTGCTGCTGCTCTTCGACGTGCCGGCGCTGACGGCTGTCCTGGTGCAGGCGGTAAAGCGTTGCGCTTTTGAAGGCGTTTTGCTTCGACCGACGGGCCTCGCGGCACAGCTGCGGGACGCCGCCGGGTCTGACGCGGTCAGTACTGCGACAGCGGCGGCGGAAGCGCAGAACGAAGTCAGCCATCACGGCACGGTGCTGCCGGCTGACGTGCTGTCAATGCTGCGGAAGGAGGCTGCGCTGCACGTGCGTTACTCGCCTGTCCCCATCGCCTTCCAATCTGCCGTCTGTGCGCGTGTCTGCGAACTGGCGAAGCAGCGTGCGGCGAAAGGCGCGGCGCAGTACCTGTTGGTGGACGGGGCGCTGAGCGAGAAGGGGCACGAGGTGGCGCGCTACTTGATGCACCTGCACCCCTCCGCGTCAAAGCTGCTGCAGCACTCGCTGGACAAGCTGCAGCGGGAGGACCTGGTGGCGGTCGTATGTCATCAAAAAGGCAGTCAGTTCATGCAGCAGTACATCAAGGTGGCAGCGCTGGCGACACCGACGTCTGCGGCGACGGCGGGGGACAACGCCGGCGATGCAAAGGGGCCACTGATGCGGCTTTTCCGCCGCCTGCAGTCTTCGCTGTCGACGCTGATTTACGACAAGTACGCGGCATTTATGGTGGAAACGCTCTACGAGTGCGCGTCGCTCGGCGTGAAGGAGGCGCTGGTGAAGGCGCTCGTACCGATCTACCAGGATATGCGTAAGCTGAGTCCCTCGGCTGGTGTCGCTGGGGCTCCCGCGGCCAGCGAGGACGGCGTGGAACACGCACCGCAAGAACCGGCGACGGCGGAGGAGGGAGAGGCCGCGGGGAATGCAGAGGTCGCGTCACCGAGCCCGACCCAGCAGCGCTTCATCGCCTACAAAGTCATGTCGAGGTGCTGTGTGGAACAGTACGTGCATCGCAAGGAGGACTGGACAAAGCTGGCGTTGCGGCAGTGCCAGGTGCAGCAGCTGCTGCGACGCATGTTGTTAAGCGAATGAGGTGCGATTCTTTTCATTTCTTTGGTGTCTCTTTTTTTTTCTGCCTTCGAGTAAGTCGACATAATTCTAAGCGCGTTTAACGGAAACCCAGAAGAAAACGCCGACGTTCCGCCTTACGAACGACGCCAACATCCACAACGACAGAATGACGTCTGTGTCTTCTTCTAAATATCTACATTCAATGCATCTGTTATTACTATTATAGTTATTACTATTCCCAGGTGAGTATTCTTCTCTGCCTCAGTCTCGCTGCGTAGATCCCCTGCTCATGGGCTCCTCCATTGACGGAGGTTTTCTAAAGGGAGAGTACCACGCACCGTATGGCGGGTCGAAGCGCGTGGTGGATTACTCGAACCCGCGTATCAGTTCTTGTACTTTTTCGTATTTCCTTTCATTTCTCGTTCTCTTTCTCTCTATCTTCCCTTCTCTGGCATGTGAGTTGCTTTGTACGTGCAAAACAGCATTTGAGGAGAGAAGTTTCAGCGACGACACGCACGCTGCACAACTCACCCTGAGGCCGCAGGAATACTGGAAGGAGTCAGAGAAGAGGTGGGTGTTCCCTGCGCCGTGTGTGTGTGTGTCTGTGATCCTCTTGCTGTTGTTTTCTATTTCTCTCCCTCTCTCGTTTACCACTCTCCATGTCGAAGTCTCCGGCGCCGACAACCCTGCCGGCCATAGGTCGTGGCAGCAGTAACAGCACTGCTACGGCGGGTGCCGCCGCATCCATAGCGGGCGAGGGCACCCCTTCGCTCGACTACGTTGCCCTCTACCGCCAGTACTGCACTGAGGAAGGCTGCAAGGCAAATTCCGCCTTTGTCCGCTATATACAAGACCGCGACGGGCACTTCAGCCTGGAGCGGCTAAATCTGGGTCACAACTATCTCGGCTCGAAAGGGCTGCGGCCCGTCCTCCGCATGATCGACCTGTGTCAGACCATCGTCTCGGTTAACTTGGAAGACAACGGAATCGGCAACGATGCGGTGGCAGAATTGTGCGAAGTGCTTGAGCGGCACGTCAGCATCGCGACGTTGAACCTGCGCCGCAATCCCATATCGGTCGTCGGCGGGAAGCGGCTGCTGCAACTCGCCGAGGCGAACCCGCGCATCACGGAAATCTTAACCGACGGCACCGACATCTTTGGCGGCCTGCAAGAACGAATTCGTATGGCCCTGCAGCACAACGTGGCGGTCGCGCAGGGGACCGGGCTGCAGATGGAAGCGAACAAAGAGAAGCCGGGAGAAGCGCCTGATCCAACAAAGCGCAGAGTCAGCCCTAACAAGAGCAGCAGGGCCAACCAGTCCGGTGTGGGTGTGCCGAAGATGCCGACACGAGTCAAAGTCCCGGCAGCCGCCACGATGCCCCCGCCCAATACGTCGCTGCAGCTCATCCACTCCCTCAGCGGACCGCTGAGCAGCGCGGCAGTGGCCCCGGCGCACGGACGGAAGCTCGCCGCGGCGGCGGACGGGGCGGCGCTGAAGGACGCCTCAGCGGCCCCCACGACTGCCACCACACCCATGACATCACCGTCGTCTGCGTCTATGGAGCGACTTGGCTGGCAGGAGGCGGCGCTCGGCAGGACGCAGCCCCGCCCACCCCCACCGGCGGTCGCCTCGCACACGACGAAGGCGCTCCCCGTGAACAAAGTTGTGGATCTGAAGGCGCTCTTCGCGGAGCGGGCGCGGCTGCACACGGAGGTGAACCGCGGAGAGGCGAGCCGGCGCGCCTACGCCGTGCGGGAGGAGCTGCAGGCCCTGGAGCGGCACGGCCGGCCCGTGGTGGACGCAGACACTGATGTCGCTGCCGCTGCGGGGAAGTCGGTGGGGGTCTATCAGACGTACCCGGGGGCTTCTCCGTACTCCCACCCGAGCAGCGCCGCCGCGGCGGTGACCGCGACAATTCCGCTGCTGCCGCCGCTGCAGGACGATGAAGGCGCCAGCGTCAAGCGAAGCAACAAGAGTACGCCCAACAGGGACAACGCGGAGCGGCCGTCGCCGACGTCTCCCGTGCCGATGCACGCCAGCAGCGACGAGCCGGTGGGAGCTGTGCAGCAGAACTCGGGTGTAGCCGTGACGACAGCCTTGGACCCCACAGACAAGAGAGCATCCGCTGTTGCGGCAGCAGCAGCAGATAGCAACAAATGTGCGGTGCAGGCGCTCTCGTCTTCCGCGCAGCCAGGCACCGTCGTTTCGAACCCCCGCCCCCTCGCGCACACCGTTGAGGATGTGCTGAGTCCCTCCCGCATGATGCTGCTGACGACGGAGGAGCAGTTCACCGTCCTCTTCGATCAGGGGTGCCGCGAGTACGCGAACCGAAATTTGGACGCAGCGTACATGGCGTGGAATGAGGCGATGCGGCTGGCGGTGAGTGAGGGTCAGCGGGAGTGGATGGCGGTCGTAGCGAGCAACTTGCAGCGGCTCAGCTACGAGCTTCTCGTGGAGGAGGGCGCGAGCCACCTCGAGCACGGCGAGCTGGAGAAGGCGGCCGAGACGTTCAACTTAGCGCTGGAGGTGGCGGTGAAGGCGAAAAACGCCGTGTGGGAGCGCGACATGCGGCTGGCAAAGCAAAACGTGCAGAAGGCCCTCTTCCACCGCTGCCACGAAGCCGCGCTGCTTCTCTTTAGCCGCGCGCAGGAAGACGCCCGCGGTCACGTCGTCAGCGGCACGGCCGAGGATAAAGCCAACGAAGTGACGGAGGACGACTACTTTGTGCTACCGGGAACCGAGGAGATGGTGCGCCACACGCCGGCCTTCGTGCGGGAGTGGTCGTGCTTGCTGCTGTTGAAGGAGGCGATTGGGCTGTGGGGGGAGGGCACGCGTGTGGTGTCGCGGCTCAGCGAAGTAGCGGCCGCACCGCTGCGGGAGAACATCACCGAGGCGCTGAACCTCGTCGCCAGCTTCATTGTGCAGCGCCACTTTAACAACACGACGCCGACCGGCTTGCTCTGGTTCAACACGGACGGCTATCTTTATCACGAGTGTGTGCTGCTCAGCGATCTCTGGTACGACCTCGTCGCAGACAGCGAGCAGAGCCTGCACCATCCGCTGCTGGGTGCGGTGTGCGCCGCGCTGCTCGGCGAGCTCTACGTCGCAACCTTCCAACTCCCCCAGGCCCTCGTGCAGCTCGATAAGCTGGTGCGCTACGGCAGGACGCACAGGTCTCCTGTGCTGGAGGCGGCGGGCCTGACGCTGTGCGGGCGGGTGCACTTACAACGCGCCAACCACGCCCTGGCCGAGGCCGCGCTAGAGGCCGCGCTGGAGCTGTGGGCGTCGGTGCAGAGCGATCCTGTGGTGAAGCGGCTGATCGGCGAGCCGAACGTGACGTATGACATCGCCGCGCCGATGGACACCTCCGCCGTGACGGCCGAGATGACGGCGACGACGACAACGGCGCCGAACGCGAGCACGGCGGCCGCCCCCACTCCAGGCGGCGGCGACGCGTTCACTTTGGCTGGCGGCCCCAACGCGGAGGGCGGGCACAGCGGCAGTTTGTGCTTCCGCGTCGAGGCGCACCTGCCGCCGGACGCGATTTCCGTCCTCGCCAGCGCCTGCCGGCAGTACAAAGTGCGCCTGCTGCTGCAGACGTACCGCTATCGGGATGCCCTCGAGACGCTCGAGTACGGCCTGAACGTGGCCTACAGCGACACGCTGCAGGAGAAGCTGGGCCGCAACTACCACCTGAACCCTTCCCTGGATGAGATCGCCGCGATTGCGGGCGTGCTGCGGACTTCGATGGTGTACTACACGCTGACCTCCCGCTACGACTGGGCCGCCACGCAGAACGCCTATCAGGTCGAGGAGTCTCTCTGCATGTGGGTGCTGGCGGAGTCGCGGGAGATGCGCTTCGTCGAGGTGAACCTGACCAACGATTTTAAGTGCTCCATGCAGGAGCTGCTGAGCTCGCTGCGGCAGCGCCTCTGCGTGGAGCCGGAGATGGCGCTGCAGAGCGAGATCGTCACCGAGTTGCCGAGCCGCAGCTGGCAGGAGCCGCTGCGCGTGCTCTACCAGGCGTGCATTCACCCCATCATCGGCTATTTGCGGGCGGCCGATCCGCAGCTGCTCTTCGGCGATGGCGTCATTACCGTGGTGCCCACCGGGCTGCTGTGGCTGGTGCCCTTTCACGCGTTGCTGAACGTCAAGGCGGGGGACCGCTACCTCGTCGAGGAGGTCGCGATTCAGCTCGCCTTCTCCGCCACGCAGGCGGCGTTTGCCTCGCTGAGTGCGGAGCGCGTGCAGCAGCGCGATCTCCACCGCGAGGTGGTGGCGGTGCAGACGGACACCGACCACGGCATGGCGGACTCGATGTTTTACAGCGCGTTCCCCTTCAACGCGGACCGCTCCACTCGCGAGGGCGAGGTGGTTGCGACGGTGCTGCGCGCGGGCCAGGCGCAGGTGGCGGAGCGGCAGCTGAAGAGGGCGTCGGCTGCTGCTGCCGCGTCTTCCTCTGCGTCGGTCGCGTCTTCCATGGGGCATGGGGTGGCGGTCTTTACGCACAAGGTGGAGGTGGTGGAGAACGTGGAGGCGCTGCGGGCGGTGCTGCCGCGGGCCCGCACGCTGCACATCGCCACGGCGACCACCGCCGGCCCACCGCTGTCGCTCCTCACAGGCGGAGGCACCGGTGGGGCACCCGTACAGCATCTGCTACCGCTGATTGAAGAGCGTCGCGGCCGGCAGCGGGTGGAGGACGAGGGCGGTTTGTTGATGAGCGCCGGGTCCCCCATGGGGGACACCGGCATCGTGCGCGCCGCCGAAATCGCCCACATGGAGCTCTTCGCCGAGCACGTTATCCTGACAAACACGAACATGTCACGCGACCATGTCCGCGGGATTCGCGATGACGTGTTGGGGCTCGTGCGCAGCTTCTTCGGCAGCGGTGTGCCGTGCGTGATTGCCGGGCAGTGGTGTACGCCGGACATGGAGCCGATGGAACTGTTCCAGCGCTTCTACACGCTGTGGTGCCGCCCGCCGACCGCCTCCTCGGAGGGGTCGCTGCGCACCATGACGCAAACCACGACACCGTCCGGCCGGCACGGCAGCGAGAGCGGGGTGTCTGAGTCCGCCAGCGAGGCCGTGTCGGCGCGTGCGGAGTCCCTCAACGTTGGTAGCTCGCTCGCCGTACAGGCATCGCCGCGCTCCTTGCGGACCCCCACCAGCAACAACAATACCGCCTCCGACTATGAGGCGGTAAATGGGGAGGGGGGAGGGGAGGAGGACGAGGGGGAGGTGCTGCGACACCGTGCGCTGCTGCTGGCGCGGTCGATACGCCGCCTGCTGACCGAGGAGCCGGCGACGCGCTATCGGCCACGTGTGTGGGCCGGCTACTACTGCATGGGTACGGGATGGTAATCTCCGCGCAGCGGGGAAAGACAAGGGCAGCACTTACGGCTTGATGTACAAACTCATATTTATATACATATCCTTTGAACGCTTCGATTTCGACGATCGTGTCGCCATGTATACCTCTACAGGACAGCAACACAGTTATTTGTTTGTTTTGAATTACTGCGCAGTTTCTTCTTCATCTTGAGGTCGATGTAAAGCTCACGCACCGCATCCTAATGCCTCGTCTTCTTCGGTGTGCAACGCTGCGCTTGTCATGTAAATAACCGCCTGGCTTATCACGACAATTCTTTTTATTATTATTTCTGTGTGTGTGTGTGTGTGTGTGCTGTGGTGAGCAGTCGCTTCTGGTGATGGTGTTGCGGGACTACGAAGGAAAAAGGAATGGTAAAATGCTCAAAAGGCGTCTCTGGCAACTTCACAGCTCTAAGTAACACGTATAGATGCGCTCTCAATGAAAGACGGATGCTTCATCCGTCGCTCCCTACGTCGCGCCGCCAGCGTGACGCGCCGCAGTTGGAGCTTCATGATGGAAGACACGAAAAGGGTTTCAGTTAGCAATACATCTTCACATGCGCTTGTCTGAGACGATCAACGTTTTTATCGTGTTTCACCGTAGCCGCCGTCTCCTCTTCTCTCCCCCTCACCCTGTACGCGCCAACGTCGCAGGGTGTTGCGCCTCTGAACGGAACCGTTCCAGTGTGTCCCTACACGCAGCGGGAGGCAAGTCCACTTCGAACAGCTTTACTACGCGTGCTCTTCTCTCCTATCGATTGCAGAAAGGAGGCCTTTTTTTTTCTTACCTCTCGCTCTGTATTTATTTCATTCGCTCTTATACGATGGTCGGCGGCAAACAACGCCACGTTTTGTTCTTCGGCTCGCTGGCCGTCAGCGTGGCCGGGCACGACGTCTACGACGATGAGGTGGTCGCCCAGCTCGAGCGTCAGAGCGCGTTTGTGAAGCTGCGCACCACCGTCAGCGCACCGTTCCGCAAAACGGAAGAGTCGTTTGCCGCGGTGGCCACCTCGCCGCTCTACGAAATTCATCAGAATGACGCCCCCCTTGCCACCGCCGCTGCGATGGTGGGCGCCTTTGGGGCCCCGCAGCCGTCGCAGCCGCACCGCTTCTACCACAGTTCCCAGCATCAACACCACCGTCAGCGGGCAGCATTTGTGCCGGTGATGCTCGAGCTAGCAAAAGGCGTGGCGGCGGAGGAGGTGCCGTCGATTGAGGAGATGGACCGCGACCTGACCTCCCTCCCATCCCCATCCGACGACGGCCTGAGCGCGCTGAACAGCGGCGACGTGACGGCAGAAAACTACGCATCGGCCTCTGTGCGGATTGAGGTGGACTTGTCTCGAAGTGGCAACCGCACGGGTCTGGTCGCGATGCAGGAGGTGTCTTTACCCTCGTTAAACTACCTGGCGCGCCACCATGTCTGCACGCTCGTGCGCATTCCGCTGCTGACGAGCACCATTCAAAAGGCAGCCGTGAGCGACGTCGATGCGGCCTCGCTCGCGCTGGAGGAGGCGCAGCGGCAGTGCAGCAGCGGCAGCCTTGACGGTGCCGCCGACCTCGGCGCGGCTGGTGTGGCACTGCACCTGTACGTGGTGGTGCGCGTCGTGAGCCTCGCGGAGAAGGTGCGGCTGACGCAGGAGGCAGACGACGCCGTGCGCCCGCTGCTCGATGCTGCGGAGTCGGAACCGGCGGCGCTGCGGCTGCGCCTCACGCAGCGCGGTGAGGCCCCTTACGGTGCGATGCCGCTGACGGAGTTGTACCGGCATTACAAGCGCTTCTTCGAGCACGACGGGAACACGGTACTGAAACACGGTGACGCCATCATGCGCCGTCTCGGCAACGCACCGCGACAGCGTGAGGCGGACGCTTCCTTCCCGCACCGCTGGAACGCGCTGACGGAGGTCGACCTGCGGCCGCTGCTGCTCGGTGAGAAGGCGTTTGCGCCGCTGCTGCTGACGTTGGCGCACTGCACAAATCTTCGTGCCCTGTACGCGGATGGGAACCAACTGGGCGACCTGACCTGCGGCCGGCTCGCTGTGCTCTTCCGTCGACATCGCTATCTCGCCTACATTGGTCTCGCCAAGAACGGCATTCATGAGGGAGGGGCAGCGCAGCTGATGCGGCTGCTGAAACACAACCTGCGCATCACCGCGCTGCCGTGCGAGGGCAACTATTTCTCCGATGCGATGCAACAGCGCATTGCGCAGGCGACGGCGAAAAACGCTAACGTTATTGCAAACGACCCGCTGAACATCTTTTCTCAGGATTACAGCTACCTGACGGACCTATCGAGTCTGCCGGAGCCGACGCAGCGGCAGGCGCTGCGGACGTGGGCGATGCTGTCCGCCGCACCGGTCGGGGACGTCGATGTGATGGTGCACAACTCCACCACCAGTTCGCAGCGCACGATCGGCGACTCGCCGCAGATTGCGATGCAGCGTGCCAAGATGGCGCTGCACGCCCGCGAGACCTTCTCGCTGATCCCTCCCGCCGCGCTGGCGCCGCTGCTGAACGAGGTGATGCGGACGGTGTACGTGGCGGTGTCGCGCCTGCTGCCCGACCCCCTCGTGCGCTCTCTCTTTTCAGATATGGAAATGGTTCTGGCGAGGCAGCAGGAGCAGAAGGAGGCGCAGGCGGACGGCGCGGCGACGCAGCGAGGGAGGGGCGACGCGGGCGGCTCGTCGCTTCCGCACGGCGTGCGGGCTGCGTTGGGCGATGAGCGGGCGGCGCCGATCAACCCCGAGAAGCTGTATGCGCGCTCCTTTGCCCGCGTCGTCGTGACGGTCTTCCGCGGGTTGATGCTGTCGACGCCGTGGGAGGAGATGGCGGTGGTGCTGGAAGGGATTGGCCGCATGCATCGGGATTTGGGCGTCATGGCCGAGGATTACTGGCTGGCGGTGCACGTGTTCATGGCGGCGGTGCGCATTAGCTGTGGCTCCGACAGCTACGATGCCGATCACGCGTCGTCTTTCCTGGCCATACTGGCCTTGGCGGTGCGCACCACCGCTGGCTTCGCTGTGCAGCTTAAATAAAGGTCCATTGAAGGTAGATGTGTGTTTCGTTTCCCTGTTGACCACAGCAGTCATTTTTACCCTGCCGCGGGTTCCTTTGTTTCTCATTGTTGCCGCCTATTTTTTTTTGAGTTTTGTCTAGCGGCCGACCTCGCTGCTCCGCTGCTGTTTTTATGATACCTCGCCGTGTGTTTGACTACACTGCTGCGGCGTACACTTGATTTCGTTGTTGAATAGATATTAGCGTTGCTCCTCCCTCGTTTCCTCTTCACGCAAACGGCGAACGCATAGAAACGAAAATAAGGGTTCACAATTGACAGTGGATGCTGTTATGTGTGTATGTGTGTGTGTGTGTGTTCTCTTTTCAGGTGGCGATAGCACAGAGCCGTACGCGGGGAGAGGGGAAAAGGTTCAGTTGGTAGAAGCGGTGTGTTGCGTCCCGTCGCATCGGAAGAGCAGCCAGTGCAAAGGCACCCTTCTGTTTTCTTCTCTGCCGGAGCGGAAGGTACGCGCACATGCAAAAGCGAGTTTCACGACAGAACGGACCTCTCATCATCTCGTACTCTTCGTATCTTTTCTTCTTCATTGCTTTGTAAATAGAGTGCACCAACGAAAAGGGATAGCGTTGCATCGAGCAGCTGCTCCGCCTTTGCTTCTCTGTTCATTCGTTTGATAAATCCACTTCGCAGCTGCCCGTGCAGTTGATCCACACTCGTGGTGGCTCTCAGCGCCTTCAACTGCTGCCGATCAGCAGCAACAGAGAAAGAAACTATCGAAGAAGAAAAAGGCAACGAATTATTTTTTCGTCGTCGCCATGACCTCTATTCTAAAGTTGATGCCGCAGGAGTACCTGCACGTAGAGGACACAAACACGTGCGACGTGCTCACCCTTGTCGGCCCCATCACCTTCACCATGTACGACCACCACCGCCGACTGCACCAAAGCCCCCTGCAGTTCATCGTTGTTCCTCCAGGGCACTACATCGAGGTACAGAACCCACTGCACCGGGTGCAGCAGCAGCAGCAGCAGCGTTCACACTCCTCCACATCATCCAACGCAGGCGCCGAGGGCAAGAGCAACGGCAACGCGACTCCGGTGTACTTGCTCCTGAGAAGCAACGCGACAAGCCCTACAGGGATGGAGACTGTCAAATACAGTCGCTGGAAGAGCCCCTATGGCAGCAGCGAACTCCGCTTTGCCGAGGACTCGCCGTTTCCACTCCTACCCGACGAGGAAGCCGGCCACATCTTGCCAATGCCGCTGCTCTCCGCCAATGAAGCGCTGGTGCTGGAGGCAAAAGAGGCGCTCGACACCGCCGACCCCGTCACCGGCGCGGTGCGACACCGGGAGCAGCAGGAACAGTACCTGTACCGCGGCCCCGGACTCTACCGCCCGCGCCTCGACGAAGAAGTCGTGCGTCGAATTGAAGGAGAGTTTGTGTCTTCGATGCAGGTGTGCTACCTGACGGCGCGGTGCGACTTCACCGACGATGAGGGTGTGGCGCGGGTGGCGGGGGAGCGGTGGAGGCAGCAGGTGGAAGGGATCTTCTTTCATCACCCGGCGGTGGAGGTGGAGGTACGCGAGCTCTGCGTGGTGGCGGACACCGAGGCGGTGCAGTTCGAATCCACCACCGCCTTCTACGATGCGGATTTGAATCTGCAGCGGGAGGCAATGCAGCCTTACGTCATAACGCGCGCGCAGACGAAGGAGGGCGTCTACGTGCCGCGCAGCTTTGAGCGGCTTGTCTCGCGGCGGCGCCAAATTCACCTGTCGCCGACGCAGTACTGTGTCGTTGCGAGCCCGGTCGGCCCCGACGGTGCACCGCGACCGCGGGAGGCGGAGGTGCGGGTGGGGAAGCAGCGGTTCACCCCGCAGCCGGGCGAGTGCGTGACGCGCGTGCTGGACGCGCTCGTTGTGAAGGAAGACGAGGCGCTGCTGCTAACGGCGCTGCAGTCGTACGCGGAGGTGGACGAGAAGAGCGGGGCGGAGATGCAACGCGAGGGCGGCTCTCGCTGGCTCGTGCCGGGGCCTCGGCAGTACGTCCCGCCCATCTACGCGCGAGTGGTGGAGCGCCGACACGTCATCAAGCTGGAGGAAAACAGCGGCGTGTACGTGCGCAACGTCTTCTCGGGCCAGGTGCGGTCAGTCTTCGGCCGCCCGTTTATGCTCAGCGCAGAGGAGGAGTTGTGGGCGCGGCCGATCAGCGCGTACGTGCGTCGTTTGCACGCCCAGCCGCGGCAGTCGCTGCGTGTGGACGACATGTCCGCGGACGAAATCGCAGAGGCGGCGGTGGAGGAGGGGCGTGCAAACATTCGCCGCACCGCTGACCTTTTGAGTGGCGCCTACACTGCTGTGAGAGTGGAGAGTAACGCGAATCCTGCTACTACTATTACTGCTACGAGTGCTGCTGGGGCCGGAGCAGCACCACACTCGAATCACGAAGACGAAGACGTGAGTGACGAAGAGGATGGGGCGCAGTGCGGCGGCGACGGCTCTACGGGCAACGCGAGCCACAACAGCAGTCCCAGCGCCGCGGTGGACCCGTACGCGTCCACGCTGGACATTTTGAAGATCGCCGAGCAGAACGCCCACCCGAGCTGCCAGTCCAGCGACATCGCGCAGTACTACGTGATCAGCGCGAATGTGGAGCACAACACACTGATGCGGCTCTACGACACGAGCACTGGCCGCAGTCGCGTCGTTGCGGGGCCGGCGACGGTGTACCTCGAGCCGCACGAGCACTTTACCCCGTTGTCCCTCTCAGGCGGTCGCCCAAAGGAACCTCATCAAATACACGCTTTAAGCCTGTACTTGGGCCCCGATTACATGGCAGACACCATCGAAGTCGAGACACGCGACCACGCACGACTGCGTCTGCACCTGGCGTACAACTGGGAGTTCGATGGCGTAGAGGCGGGCAGCAAGATAGGGGTGGACGCGCAGCTGGCCTTCACAATTCCTGACTTTGTCGGGCAGGCCTGCAAAGCGCTCGCCAGCCGCGTGCGGTCCGTCGTTGCAGGGCAGACGTTCGAATTTTTCCACTGCAACTCGTCGACGCTGATCCGACAGGCCATCTTCACCTCCGCCACGGACGGGTCTACGGTGGTGCAGAACGACTCGCTCCTCTTCCGGGCGAACGGGCTCCGCATCACGACCGTCGATGTGCAGAGCGTCGAGCCGGTCGACACGAAGACGCGCATCGCGCTGACGAAGAGCGTGCAGCTGGCGGTGGAGATCATCACGAAATCGCAAGAGAGCGACGCCTCGCATCAGGCGGCTCTCTTAGAGCAGGAGGCGAAAGGCGCGCTGGAGCTGCAGATCATGCGGGATCGCGCGAAGGCCGAAGAGCAGCGGACGGCGTTGCTGAAGGTGATTGGCAACAACACGGTGCTGGAGCAGGCTGGGGCAAGTCGGGCGCAGGCTCTAGCAGAGAGCGAAGCGCGCCTGGCCGAGGCGCAGGGCGAAGTGGAAGCCACGCCAATCCGCTGCACCGCGCACTCAGTCGGCATGGACGCGGAGCTGGAGGTGCTGCGGCAGCGCGCGGAGCTTGACCTGGCACACCGCGAGTCGATGAACAAGCTCGCCATCGAGAAGATGCGTCGGCTGGCGGATATTGAGGCGACCAAGTACGAAACGATCATGAACGCGCTGGGGAAGGAGACGCTGATAGCGATTGCAAATGCGGGACCTGAGCTGAAGGCGCAGCTGCTGGGTGCGTTGGGTCTGCAGGGTTTTGTGGTGACGGACGGCTGCACGCCCATCAACATGCTGAACTTTGCTGATCAGATCGCCTCTCGCTCAGCAGCTGCATAGAAGAGAAAAGAAGGGGGGGGAGCAAGAGAGTGAACCTGACCAGCCGGCGCACCTCTAAAGCATTTGTTCTTCCGTTCCTCTCTGCGCTCCCATCACATCAAACATGATCACTTCTTTCACATCTTTTTCTTTTTACTGCCGTTGTTGCCTTTTTCTTCCCCCGGTTCTGCGGTTCTTCGGAATACTTTGGCAGCCGTTATGGCTCCTTATCGTCACGTGATACAAGTTTAATGAAGAGAGACGGTTTTGTGCGGGGAAGGATGTGGAGCTCGCACAGGCACACATGCGCGGGGGATCTGCAGAGATAAAAGAGGGGATGCGCAGGAAGTAACCTGTGTACGTTGCCGTTCTGTTGATTCTCCGCCCCACAACATAGAAAGTATTCTGCCTCTCACGCTGTTGGGCTTTGACTCATGTATCTGTGTTCGTTCCCACAGCCGTTGCGCGATGCAACTGCTTTTCCCCTCTTGGTTATTTCTACCGCCCTCCCTCTTGCCTTTGTTTCTAAATAGGGTGTTATTGCGGTGCTGCCCCGTCGCGTCGGCATCACAGCGGTTCTCACGGCTGCGCATGAACAACAAGCAGTCCTCACGCCGCAACCCGCACGCGCGTTACACGAATCAACAACATTATAATATAATAATAACCTGTCCTTGAAACAGTACACCAAGATGCCACGCGAGGTGATCATCGGCACCTCCGACGCAGGCGAAGACCCCGCGGACCCTTCGCAAGTGCTGGCACAAGAAATGCCGGCACTCTCGGTGGTGGAGGCACACATGCAACGCCTTCGCTACGACTTATGCGGCGACCGCCACGCCAGCAGCGGGTACGCCGCGCGTGTGAGCATTCCCGCGAGCGACCTTACCCGCATCGCCTCCTTAGTGGACTTGTTGGATCAACTGCGTAATTGGTCGATTGAAGAAGGAACGACTTTTGTGGAGGAGCCGAGCCGGCTAGCGGAAACGGAGGCACCAGAGGCGGTGGTGGCGTGTGTGTGTAGCGGTCGTCCGCGGCTTATGACGCAGGCGCTCTCGGTAGTGCAGCCCATGCTGCGTCACCCGCAGACTGCATGGGAGCTGCGGCGCGTGGTGTGCGAAGTCCAGCGTTCGAGAACGCAGCACGCGAACAGTACGAGTAAGAAGGCAAGGGAAGAGGAGAAGGAGGAAGGTAACGCAGCGGAGCTGAACTTGGAGGCAGAGGACGGGACACGCGGCGACCCCCTCTTGATACTGTTGGCGGATATTGTGGCGCATCACGCCGGCGCAGCGCCCCTCCTTGCGGAAGCGTTAAGCACCGCCGCAGCGGTCGTGCAGGTGGTGTTGCACGACCTGTCACAGGGGGAAACGGAGGAGGTCGTCTTCCAACGCGTGCGGTCCATCGCCGACGCCCTCTACGCGACGCCGCTGGTGTTTCACATCGAGTTGGCGATGCGACGCTTTGCGGCGGTGGCGCCGCTGCAGGTAAACGGCGTGCATTTTTTTGCGGCGCTGGTCGACCTGCCGGCACTGACGGACGATGGGCCGGCTCGTGTGCCCAGCAGCGGTGCGGCTGCTGATGACAGCGGCTCTGCGCACGCCGTTGATGCGACGCGGGCTCGAGAGGAGCGGGAGAAGAGCATGGGGCCGGGGGAGGAGCTTCCGGAGGAATCGGTGTCGCCTCCTTCCTCTTTGGCGGACGTTGTGGCGCACAGTGACGGGGTGCTGGACGTGCTGCAGCGTGCCATGCAGCTCCACCGACACCTTCTCTCGCTCCGTCGCGGTGTATTGCATGTTTGGTGCGTCTGTGCGCAGCGCCCCCCGTGCCGAGTGTCGCTGCTTCGCCACGGCGTCTACGGAGCTGCGCTGCGGCAAGTAAGCGAGGTGGGTCCGTACACCATGGACGTGTTCCGCGAAGCGGCAGAAATCGTTGGGTACTTCACTCCCCTGTTGGACGTCTTGCAGCGTCGCTCGCTGCTGCTCACACTGCACGGCATCCTGCAGCGACGACCACAGCTGGAAATGATCGAGGTGGTGCTGGCGCTGCTTGTGGCGGTGCTGACAGTGGTGAGCCGTCCGAGCAGCACGGGGGACGCTCCGCACGATCGTACGCATCGCCACCCTCACGGAGACGTGCGTGGTGATGCAGGCCGCGGCCGTCGCGGAGGGAACAGCGACCCCTACGCGATGTACGCCACGTGCGTCCAACCGCCCACCCTCCCCACCACCTCTCCGTCGCGTGTCCCTGCTACGGTGGCGGAAACAGAGGCACCTCGTCAGCGCTGTCTTCGACTGAGTCCCTTGTTCTGGCAGCCTTCCTCTTCCTCTTCCACCTCTTCTATCAGTAGCACTACCAGCCGTGCAGCAGACGGCGATACGTGGCAGTTCATGTTGCAGCGCTGCGCCTTACCGCAGCTGGTGAGTGGGCTGCACGGATACTTCTCTGCTTGTGAGGTGGTGGATGAGCAGGATGCCGCCGCGGTGGAGCGCGTGTGCGCGCTTGCAGAGGCGGTGCTGACCTTCTTTTGAGGTCCTCGCTCCCCTCCCCCCTCCCCCTTTCTGGTTGCGTGTTTAATATCCGGCCTCAGCGCTGTGTATTTCTCGTACAATGTAGGAACCGTGAAGTGCTTTCAGCCAGATCAGCTCCGCGTGGAGAAACGAAATACCGTGAAAGAAGTTCGTCTCTCGCTGCTAACACGAACTTCCCAAAAAACGGAGGTTTCTTGGAGTCGCGCGTAAAGCTACCAGTTGCGAAGAGCGTGGTTCTACCGACAATCTTTTCTCTTCGTGTTTCCGTTGTTGGACGCCGTGCTCTCATCAGCGATGCCGTACCTGCGTCGCGGCAAAGAACGAAGGTATCCGGCATCTTCACTATCACTCCTGTCCATTGTGTCTCGCCACCTTTTTCTCTGCCTCGTTGCGCACCCGCACTCACGTTGTGCGTGTTGCCGACCCTTTTTTTTTTCTTCTCAATCAACGGTAGTTTCACGCATACAGTACACGCACCAAGCGCGACTCCGTCTCATGACAGCGCTAGCGGAAGAACAACGGTCGCAGGCGGCCCTGCAGTTTCTCCTATTAGACCAAGACTCCGACGGGTACATCGCCAGCGATCAACTCGGCGAGTATCTCCGCACCGTCGGCCTCTACCCAACACCGTCGGACATCGCAGGCTACCTCCCTATCGTCGATCCGCACGGCACGGGAAAAGTTGCCCAAGAGGATGCGCTGCAGCTGGCGGAGCAGCTGTACCCGCAGCGCACCACGCCTGAAGAACTGCACGCCGCCTTGAAAGTGTTAGACGACGATGCGGACGGCTACATGACGACGGCGCAGTTGCGGCTATTTCTGGTAAGCCTTGGCACGCGCCTGACGACCGAGGAGGCGGACGAAATTATTCATGACGTAGAGAAGGATGCCGATGGGATGATCAACTTGGAGGACCTCGCGCAGATGCTGATGCCGCGAAACGCTGAGCGAAGCATTTGAGGAGAGCCCTTTGGTGCATGAGCTGTTCGTCACTTCTTGGATCCCTCTCTCTCTCTTTCTCATCTCCTCGCCTTTGGCGTCGATTATTTTCTTCCTGGACTGCTGGTTGGTTTATGTATATTAGTCCTCGTCTTGTGATACTGCAGACAAACCCGTAGTGTAGATGACCTTTGTATTATGCTTCACATTTCGTCGACGTTGTGGCGTCGGGTGGCCGTAGAACATCCGCCACAAATCGACTCCGACAGCTTTAAGCAGCACACAATTACCTGTTACTACCAATATTATTATTATGTGAGTACCGCTCCCGCACGCTCTCTCTGTGCTACTAACTGCACTTCTTCTCTGCTGTCTCCTGCGCTCTTCAAACACCCGTCCCTTCCTTTCTTTTTTTGTGTGTGTTTTACGTGGGTCACTGCGGTGTCGGTGCGAGGGGACACTCCTACGTCGTCGCACGTGCACAGCAGAAGCTGGAGCATGCAACGCGGTTCGAGCGACGCTACGTACGCCCCTATCTAATGACGACGACGTGAGCACATCCACACACACATACACACGCATACATTATCTGAGCGCTGCTAAACGACATAAAACAGGCGCAAAAGCACTAAAGGGAAACAACATCATAGAGTGTGGTGCGCATCTCCATGCCGCGCTCCACGCTCTTCCTTGACAATGGCGGTTACACCATCAAAGCTCTTTACCTCCCTGCCTCTTCTTCCCAAACCGCTGCCGCCCGCCCTTCCTCTAGCGGTGGAACGAGCTCCTCGTCTTATTCCTCTGCCCATAGTGCGCCGACACCAACGCCAAGAGTCTTTGTCATGCCCAACTGTGTCGGTGCCGCACCGCACGCCGGCACCGGCATCGTCGGCGACCAACTCTCTCGCCTACCGCACTACCACGGGCTGATGGTGCGTCGCCCGGTCGATCGCGGCTTTATCGTCGACGGTGCCCTGCAGACGCGCATGTGGGAGCACGTCCTGCAGCACTTCGCAATCGAGCAGGAGGATGAAGTTGACGTGTGGCTGACGGTGCCTTTTGCGGCCCCGAAGGCGGTTGCGCAGCTACTCTGGCTGCTCTGCACTCGCAGCTTCCGCTTTGGGTCTGTGACGGTCGTCAGCAGCAGCTTTTTGGCACTGGTAGGCTACAGCTTTCCCAACATGGGCTCCGCAGTGCACATCAAGATGAACACCGCTGCAGGAGACGCCGTCGCGGGAGAGAGAACGTCGTTCCCGGAAGATGCGCAGCGCAGCCGCAAACGCGCGCGCACAACGGGGCACGCAGCTGCCAATGCCTATGGTGCTGGAGATGGCAACGGAATGGAAAAAGGAGGTACGGCGATAGTGGTGGATGTCGGCTTCTCGGGCACCACCATCGTCCCCTACATCGACTTCCTCCCCGTTGCCAGCTCTATAATTCGACTTGACGTTGGTGGCAAGCTGCTCACCAACCGGCTCAAAGAGCTCCTCAGCTTCCGGCAGGTGAATGTGATGGAGGACACCTGGCTGATCAACCACGTGCGGGAGCGGTGCTGCGTGACGGCGATGCAGCCGTGGCGGAGCCTGCGGCTCTGCGCGGCCATGTGGGAGGGGACGTCGCGTGAGGAGCTGGAGGCGCAACTGACGCGGGCGAGCCACACGGTGCGGGACTCCCGTGATGGGAGTTCTCTGCTGCAGACGATGGCGCGGAGTCGAGGGGCGGTCCGTGGTGATGAGAGCGGCGGGCGCGGCGGGCGCGGCGTCACGGACAGGGAGGCCGCGGATACGCCGGTACGCTTTTACCTACCGACCATCCCCGCGCTTCTCCCGCTGGGCGTGGTGGAGGCAGAGCTGCCCGCGCGTCTGCCCAAAAGCAGCGCCGTCGATTCCACCGCCCTGCAGCACCTACTGCTCTGTCAGGAGCGCTTCTTAATTCCCGAGCTCCTCTTCACACCGGGCGATGTCGGGCTGGATCAGCAAGGTCTTCCGCAGGCCATTACGGAAGGTGTGTTTCAGCGAGGTCTGCTGCAGCACGTCGTGACGCTGCTGCGGCCGCAGCTGCTGAAGCGGGTCTGCGTGTACGGCGGACTCGCGGACACCCCGCTACTCCTTGCGCGACTTCACGACGAGGTGCAAGCGGTAGCACCCCTGGCAGCAGGACGTGCAGGCAGACAAAACAACGGCAGCAGCAGCGAAGAAGAAGACGTAGCGAAGGAAGGAGACGATGTGGACGGCCAACACAAAGGTGGCGTGGAGGCACCTCCGCCTTTGTCAGCGCTGTTGGAGGACGCGATTGCTGCTGCTGCTGCCGACTCGAACGGCGCATCGTCGGTGCCATCGTTTTCGGCGATGACGCTTCAGCCTTTAATCGGAGCGTTTTGCCTCCTCAGTGCTGATGCCGCGTCGACGTCGGCTGCGGCGCAGAGACTCGTACGGCTGCGTGCGATGGTCCAGCAGCGGTCTCAGGTGGAGCTGCAGCGTCCGGGGGGTGGGCGGGTGACCGTCGAGACGTTCCATGAAGCGATGCAACGTGTTTGGTAGCCCACCAACACAAGCGCAGAGGTGAGAGGAAAACAGAAACAGCAGTAAATGAAACAAAGAGGGAGAGCGCGTTATCGCCTTAGACCACGGAAGGGAGTTACAAGACGCGGTGCAGACACCCACGCGGTTTAGTTGTACAGGCGGGTCGCTGCCACGAGAACAAGGGCCTTCGCTACGTTGCCGCATGGCTGCGCAGGAGTGGAAGGAGAGAGCTTCAAAGGAAAAAGAAAGACCCCGGCTTTTTGTTTTTACCGACAACTTTCCATCCAAAGCTCAACCTTTTCCGATTGGCGGTGCATCTCCTGACGCAACGACTTCATCGTCCAGTGCATGTCTGTTCGATACATCTGCCTTTCTTCTGTGTTCGTCGCTTACACGTCTTCTATTTTCTCCTCTTTCCCTTTCCTCCCTGCACTGCCCTGTCCCTCCCCCCTACGCACACAAACGGACGCCTTTCAACAAGAAGTTCTCTACTCTCTATTTGACTTACTGCAGCACAGAGGCATCACCTCCTCCCACATAACGCATTTCCCTTTTCCTTTTCATCTCAAAAAAAAAACCCTTTCCTATTTGCAGCAATGGCTTCTCGTGTGAACAACCTGTTGTCGCACATCGCGATCCGCGATTCGGACAGCGATGAGATGCGCTACGTGAAGCAGCGCCTCGCCCTGGCCAGTCTCGCCTCCCAGTTCACCATGTCGCAGGAGAAGATGAAGCAGATTACCATGTACATGATCCACGAGATGGTGGAGGGTCTTGAGGGCCGCGAGAGCACCATCCGCATGCTGCCGTCCTACGTGTACACCTCCAACCCGAACAAGGCGACCGGCGTGTACTACGCGCTGGACCTCGGTGGCACGAACTTCCGCGTGCTGCGTGTGAGCCTGCGCCACGGCAAGGTCGATGCCCGCATCGACTCGAAGTTTGTGATCCCGAAGGCTGCCTTGACCGGCACCGCCACCGACCTCTTTGATTTCATTGCCCAGAGCGTGAAGAAGATGATGCTGGAGAATGCGCCTGAAGATATGGAGAACCGTGTGCCCCTCGGCTTCACCTTCTCTTTCGCGTGCGACCAGAAGGCCGTGAACAAGGGTCTGCTGATCAAGTGGACGAAGGGCTTCTCGACGAAGGGTGTGGAAGGCCAGGATGTGGTGGAGCTGCTGCAGACCTCGCTGCGCCGCGTGAAGATCAACGTGAACGTGGTGGCGCTGTGCAACGACACCGTTGGTACGCTGGTGGCCCGCTACTTCGTGGACACGGATGTGCAGGTCGGTGCAATTATCGGCACGGGCTGCAACGCGTGCTACTTTGAGCGTGCGTCTGCCGTGACGAAGGACTCCGCCGTGGCCGCCCATGGCAACGCCGTGACGCCGATCAACATGGAGTGCGGTGGCTTCGACTCCAAGTACAAGTTCGTCCTGCCGATCACGCAGTACGACGACGAGTTGGATCAAATCACGCCGAACAAGGGCAGCTGCCAATGGGAAAAGATGGTTTCCGGCATGTACCTTGGCGAGGTCGCTCGTCGCATCATCGTTCACTTGGCGAAGATCGGCTGCCTGCCGCGTGAGCTGCAAGCTGGTTTGACGAAGGCGTGGTCCTTTGAGAGCAAGCACCTTGGCATGATTGCGGCGGATCAAATGCCCGGCCTGCAGTTCACTCGTCTGCTGCTTCAGAAGATCAGCGGTGTGGATGTGACGGATGTCAGCGACCTGCACACGGTCCGCGAGGCGTGCTGCCTCGTGCGCAGCCGCTCTGCCGAGCAGAGTGCCATCTTCAGCGCTGCCCCGATGCTGAAGACGCACACGCAGGGCCTCGGCACGATCGCCGTGGACGGTTCCGTCTACGAGAAGATGCCCTCCTTCCAGCGTCTGTACCAGGAGAACATCTCGCGGCTGCTCGGCAAGATGTCGAACGCGAAGGCGGTGCTGCAGAAGGACGGCAGCGGCATCGGCGCGGCCATGATCTGCGCCCTCGCGGCGGCGGCGGCGAAGTAGGCCCACGCACGAAGCAATCGAGCGTGCAACAGCACTTCTTTTCCCGCCGCCTTCTGTCGTCCTTCGACGCACTTCGCCACGGCCGATGTCCTCTGAGGTGGGCCGCTGCAGCATTGAAGGTGCGGACCCTTTCTTGGCGGAGAGTGAAAAGAACTCGTTAGCCTGGGTAGTTGCGGAAGTGAAGACGGTGACGGATAGCGAGAAGACGAAACGGAAAGAGGAGTTTGCTGGTACTTGAGTTCAAGTCATCCACACGACAGCCCACTCACTCGATCCGTCCAAACGGTGAGAAGGGCTGCCTGTTGCTCCCACACACGATGCCTCCACTTTTTTCCGTGTTCGCCGGCGTGTTTGCTGGCTCTGCATTGTTGTGAGTTGTGAGGTCTTTCTCCTATTTTTTATAACGTTCTGTAATCTTCCATCTCTTATCAGTTCAGTGCGGAAAAGGACGTTGATGGTGCAGCGTTGCACGAGCGGTGGTTTTGCTTTCCCCCCTCCTTGTATTTTCTTCTTCTATTTGCACCGCTGTTTCTCTCTTCGAGTCTCGCATCTTATTTCGCTTTACGCAATTGAAACTATTGTGTCGTTCTCGGACTGTAAATGGTGAGTCGACTCGTTTTAGTTTTCTGAGAAACCACGCGAGAGAGAGAGCGAGAGAGACGAAGAGAGAGAGAGGGGGGAAAAGACGGTCGCCCACCGCCACTTCGCTGCTTCACGATTCATCCGGAAATTTTTAAAAAGCAAAGGGAAGGAGCCTCGGCTTTTGTGTGTTGTTTCTCCTGATGGATGTGCTTTCAACGATTTGTTTTATCCAAATTGAGGATGTGAAGCCGACGTTTTCTATCTCTCTATTACTAACCTCAAATTATTATTATTCTTCTTTGTTGTTGTTGTCTGGTCAAACGTGGAGCTACAAAGGAAAAAGAACAGCACTACATTAAGATCCCAAGTCGCTTTATATATATATATATAAATCATTCTTCTTTGTCCTTTTCGTTTCAACCATCAAAACGTGTCGTCCCCGTCTCCCTTGACCTGTCGTGCCTCCCATTCCCCGCAGCGTTCGCCGCCTGCGACTTCTTTTTTGCTCACTAGCACGGCAACGCATCTCTGTCGCGGACAGCGTGATCGTCTCTCTGTCGTTTTCTGGTTTGTGTTCTTCTCGCTTGTAGTGCAGGTATTTTACTCCTCCCGGCGATATTTTTCGTTGTTCCTTTTCTTTTTTTGCGGGCGTATCCGCAGCATAGAAGTACGGGTGAATAAAGAAGCGCGATGCATGCGCCTGAGGCGGTGCACCTCCGCCTCGTTTCACTCACGTTGAGGGCGACGGCGGTCAGAGCGAGAAACAGCAAAGAGGGAGTTGGCGTAGCCGCTGCCTCACCGTGATGCACGGCGCCACGAACACGACAGGGGAAAATGGGCGGGCCAACGCGACGCTGTCGGAGAAGACGACGCTCATTCAATCCCATTCTTTTCGAAATACGATGATGAGTGTAATGACGCATGCAAAGATCATCTACGCACGCCCAGAGGGAGAGAAGGACGTTCTTCCTTAGAGGGCATATGTGCGCTTCTGATCCACAGGAAAATACCTCTGGTTTCTTCATTTGCGTTGTTTGCTTCGTCATTCGCGCGTTGTCTCTTTTCTTTTAGCAGCAACAACTAAAAAAGAAAACGCATTAAATTTCTCTCATTTATTTGTCTCTCTTCCGGCTGTGGCATGCGGTGTCAGGAGGAGGCATTATGTATGCGTGCGAGTGCACTCGAGAAACAACCACCAAACACGAGGTTTGACGTTTGCATTGCGGTTAGCTCTTTCAGCGGTTGCCGTGAAGCGCATGGAAACGTGCGGTGTGTGTGCAGATGGCCTTGACAGCGGATGTATGGAGGCGGCCGCACCACAAGGCGAATGAACGCGCTGAAAAGGAGGGAGAAGAAACCGCCCCTCTCTCCTTTGTCAGAGAGTCTCTCGGCTGCTTCACCGCACGGGTCGTTCACGGTAATAGGGAGGCATCAACGCGGTGCCCTGCAGATGAATTATGTGTGTATATGTATGTTCGTCATGCGCGTATCAACTCTTTTATTTTTTCTGCCCTTTTAAACCACATTTTCTCTTCGCTTCTCTTCTGCGTCTGCGCTTTCATGTTGCTGCTGTCGTTGACGCCTCGCACACACATACATACGCGTTTGCGGCCGCGTTTTCTCATTTCCACCCCATAACGCGTCCTCTTCTAGAATTTTTAACGCGCTCCTACCAGCTTTCAACAGTCTTTCTCGTCTCCTCTTTTAACTTCTACTTTTACGCTACAAAAGATAAGGCTCTGCGCTGCTTCTTTTGGGTTCTGTAAATACAAGCATTCTTTTCCCTTTTCCTTTTCATCTCAAAAAAAAAACCCTTTCCTATTTGCAGCAATGGCTTCTCGTGTGAACAACCTGTTGTCGCACATCGCGATCCGCGATTCGGACAGCGATGAGATGCGCTACGTGAAGCAGCGCCTCGCCCTGGCCAGTCTCGCCTCCCAGTTCACCATGTCGCAGGAGAAGATGAAGCAGATTACCATGTACATGATCCACGAGATGGTGGAGGGTCTTGAGGGCCGCGAGAGCACCATCCGCATGCTGCCGTCCTACGTGTACACCTCCAACCCGAACAAGGCGACCGGCGTGTACTACGCGCTGGACCTCGGTGGCACGAACTTCCGCGTGCTGCGTGTGAGCCTGCGCCACGGCAAGGTCGATGCCCGCATCGACTCGAAGTTTGTGATCCCGAAGGCTGCCTTGACCGGCACCGCCACCGACCTCTTTGATTTCATTGCCCAGAGCGTGAAGAAGATGATGCTGGAGAAGGCGCCTGAAGATATGGAGAACCGTGTGCCCCTCGGCTTCACCTTCTCTTTCCCGTGCGATCAGAAGTCTGTGAACAAGGGTCTGCTGATCAAGTGGACGAAGGGCTTCTCGACGAAGGGTGTGGAAGGCCAGGATGTGGTGGAGCTGCTGCAGACCTCGCTGCGCCGCGTGAAGATCAACGTGAACGTGGTGGCGCTGTGCAACGACACCGTTGGTACGCTGGTGGCCCGCTACTTCGTGGACACGGACGTGCAGGTGGGCGTGATTATCGGCACGGGCTCGAACGCGTGCTACTTTGAGCGTGCGTCTGCCGTGACGAAGGACCCCACCGTGGCCGCCCATGGCAACGCGATGACGCCGATCAACATGGAGTGCGGTAACTTCGACTCCAAGTACAAGTTCGTCCTGCCGATCACGCAGTACGACGAGGATATGGATCAGCTGACGCCCAACCGCGAGAACCAGCGCCAGGAGAAGATCGTCGCCGGCATGTACCTTGGCGAGGTCGCTCGTCGCATCATCGTTCACTTGGCGAAGATCGGCTGCCTGCCGCGTGAGCTGCATGACGGTCTGTCGAAGATGTGGTCCTTTGAGAGCAAGCACCTTGGCATGATTGCGGCGGATCAAATGCCCGGCCTGCAGTTCACTCGTCTGCTGCTTCAGAAGATCAGCGGTGTGGATGTGACGGATGTCAGCGACCTGCACACGGTCCGCGAGGCGTGCTGCCTCGTGCGCAACCGTGCGGCGCAGCAGGGTGCCATCTTCAGCGCTGCCCCGATGCTGAAGACGCACACGCAGGGCCTCGGCACGATCGCCGTGGACGGTTCCGTCTACGAGAAGATGCCCTCCTTCCAGCGTCTGTACCAGGAGAACATCTCGCGGCTGCTCGGCAAGATGTCGAACGCGAAGGCGGTGCTGCAGAAGGACGGCAGCGGCATCGGCGCGGCCATGATCTGCGCCCTCGTCGTGAACGAGCAGAAGAAGAACTAGCGCCAGCACGACCACACGACGCTTTTTTCCAGTTCAGTAGTTCACCCAAGCTACTGTACTGCTCCCTGTACGCTTCAAAAGAAAAGCTCTAAGACGAAAGACGAAAGACCACCACTAGCCACTCGAGAGAGGAGGGAGATCGCGTGAACAAAGAGGAAAAGACGATCAAACAGGGATGCCGCCCTTTGTTTTCTTTGTGTCGTCTCCTCTGTTCGCTAAGCGTGTTCCTCAGCGCTAGATCAAAAGAAAGCGTTCTTCTGTTTGCTTCCACCCCGCCGCGCCTCTCTCTTTTGTTCTTTGTTTCTTTGTTTCTTCGTGGTCGTGAACTCGCCCACACGACAACACGCGCTCCTGTGAGTCGCGAGGCGTGGAAATAAACTCTTTTTTCTGTATCGCCCTCCGCGGTTCTCCCTGCGCATGGCTGCGGGCGTTCACGCAGAAGAAGAATTCCGGACGAAGAGACAATTGGGGAAGGGGCATGGGGAAGGGAGCAAGAACGATGGTTCGCGTTGCTTTCACTGTCATAAACTCTTCTCTTTTTGTTACTATTATTGTTCCAAGCAAGCCAGAAAGTATAATCCACGTTGAAGGCCTTAATAGAAAACATATTCTGTTTGTTTGTTTTTTGCTGCCCTCGCTTTACCTCCAACCCGTCTCCCGCTGGACCGATAACCCCCGCCCGTTCCTTTCGTGTCCCTTCGCAGCGGCAGCGGTGAAGGTTAATGAAAACGAACACACGGAGGAATCCACTTCTGTTTATTTCTTTATTATTTTTTAAAGACGTCTCTTTTCGTGTTTTTGTTTTGGATAACTGTTTATCTCTTCTTCTTTTTTCTTTTCCACATTGCTGCTATCGTGAAACGAGATGGTTAGCGAGAGAACGTTTGCGAACGCAGCCCGCGCACGTGCAATGGCTTCCAACACAGCTGGTCGTTTTCCTTTTTTCACGGGGAGCACTTTTGTTGATGCTCCGCTGTTGCCTGCCCGTTCGCGTGTGCGTGTGTGTACTCCCTCAAAAGGCTGAATTAAATGTTCTTTGATTGTTTTTCCATTGTTTTTTTTTTATTCTTCGCTGTTCTTAACTCGAATGTTTTTGTTTTTCTACTTCTTCTACTTCTACCGCAACGTGTCCGTGTGCTTTCGGTGAAGGGCGGCACCTCGCATACACGCAGCGAACGCTTCCAACAACCGCGGCACGTCTCCTCTTAGGGTCATCTCAATCGCCTTGGGAATTGAAAACTCGTGCTTTTTATATTTCTTCCCTCTCGCTTCGTGAAGGTGATGAAACATGCAAAAGAGAGAAAAACGGATGTTGGCTGACGTTGTTGATGATGTACAACCGTATGCGTACTACTGCTGCGTCGGCTTCTTCCATGCGGACCTGCGGGACGCGTTCCGCGAACGGCAGCCGCACACAGGGTTTCCTCTCTACACCTTCGTGCTTTTCCTTTGTCTTTCTCCGTTCTCACCACACGCATACAGGTCAGCTACGCAGCAAGAACGGCGAAGGTGTACGGCGGACAGCGTGTCGAAGACGAGGATAAAGATGTGAAGACGAAGTTAACGACGAAGAGAAGCGGCGTTGAGAAGGTTTTTGAAAGAACGAAAGAGTAAGAAGAGAGAGGTTGTGAAGTGCATGAGTGAAAGAATATATAAATAGGAAGTCTAACATGCTGGAGAGTTGATTGTTTTCTTTTTTTTTCCTTTTTTGAAAAGACGGTAAATACCTAATGCAGCAACAAAAGCAAGTAAAGTGCCTAAATGAAACACATAAATGCAGACCGAGCCGCAAACGCTCGGAAGGGGGGGGGTGAATCACGAGCCCCCCAAAGCTGACGTATTAACCGTTAGCTTTTCACGTACAGGCAGGGCGAGCAGGCCAAGCGGCACTTGTCCTGCAGACACAGTGCGAGACACCGGTTTTCATTGTTATTCAGTTGCACCAATAAAATAAGAAGAAATCTGTGGCGACTGTGTTGCATCTCCCTCTGCTGCTCGAAATCACGATCTCTGCTGCAGCTCTCTTCTTCTCCCTTTGGGCTGCTCCTTTCTCACCCCTCAATTTGTTCATGTTTTTTTCTGTTTTCCTAACCGGCGTTCTCAATAACGGGCGCGGCTTTACCTCCCGGCAGATTTTCAGCTGCGTTGGAAGTGCTGAACGGTCGCCCCTCTGGTGCAGCCTCGCGCTCCTTCAAAATTGCAGGGGATCGAAGAATCTATCATCATCTCTCTGATGCAGCGCCAGCTCGCCCGATGCACCCCTCGCCGCCTCAACGGGAGGTGGGCGGCACGGAGCTCCATCGTGTGCGTGGCTCCGTCACTCGCTCGCCATTCTACACGAACAATACAAATATCGCACTCGGCGGCGGCGGCGGTGGCACAGACGCAGCGACGATGGGCGCATACCCGTCCAAGTACATTTTCCCCTGTCTCATCTTCCTCCTCCCCGCCCGCACCTCCGGCGAGGACGACATCATCGTACGAGGCTCCTTCTTCTTCTGCCGGCACCGCCGCGACGACCACCACCACGCTTGGGATCCTGCAGCGCTTCGTGCAGCAGCGCGACTACGACGGCTGTGCCGCCTACTACGAGCACCACTTCGATCCGCCACGTCAGCACTTCATCGACGACTTCTGCGGCGGCTTCGCTGCGGATGCGCGGGATGCACTCTTAACGCTGATGCGCGTGTACACGAATATGGGCCGCATCGATAAAGTGCGCGGGGTGTTGAGCGTTGGGCTGCGTGACCTCGCCGCCGCGGAGGTGCAGCATGCGACCCCCCTGCGTTACGCGTCGCTAAGCCAGCAGGACGAGGCGGCCATGTGGGAGAAGGCAGGGGAGGTCGCCACGTCTCGCAGCGTTAGCGCCGCGCCGCCGCTGCGAGACGACTTACTATTACCTACAACTGCCCCCTCCTCTGCGGAGAAGGCAGGCGCGGCGAGCGGCACGGCTGAGCCCGCCCTCTCGTGGCATCGCGCGTCGCTGCTGAACGCATCGCTCTTCAACGCCTACCTCGAGGCCCTCACCCGACGCAGCAAATTCGCGGTCAACGAGGTCACGTTTCTGCTGGAGCAGATGAAGACCGCCGGAGTCAGGCGAGATGCGCTGACGTACCACTACCTCATCGAACTGCACGTGCGCGCGGGGTACGACCCGATTGGGTTGTGGGAGGAGATGAAGGCGCAGGAGGAGCCGCCGGTGTTGCCGCTGCCGGCGACCGTGCAAACCCTCCTGCTGCGTGTTGTTCCCTCGAGCCCGGACCCGGCCTTCGTCGTGGACGTCACCAAGGCAGCCCTGCGCTTTGGCACCACTGTAATGGACAAGCGGATGCTGGCTGACATGATCGAGCAGTGGCTTTCGGGAACTGCACGAACAACCGCGCCCGCGTCGTCGTCCTCGTCCGTCGACCCTCAACGGAGCAGCAGCAGCAGCAGCAGTAGCAACAGGGCGTCGCGCTACCCCCCGGAGTACACTCTGTGGCTCATGCTCGAGCTAGAGTTGCGGTGTGTCCTGGAGAAGGCGAGCTTTACACAGTACGTCCAGCGGCAGCACTTGACGGAGCTGCTGCTGCAGTGCGCGAAGTGCACCGATGCGGCAACGGCAGAGCAGGTGCTGGCGCTCATGGACCGCCACGCCCTCCCAAAAACAGCCGACGTGCTTGCGCTGGTGATCTGGTGCTGGTCGCAGGCGCTCGAGGTTGAGAAGACGCTCGACTTGATTGAGTGGATGGCGTTAAAGGGGTACCTTGACCAGGTGGACTGCTTTCGGAAGGCCTACATTGACACCTTGCGGTATGCGATGGAGCAGCACTACCTCATGACCTTCGCAGAAGCGCTGAGCACGCCGGCTCTGGCAGAGCGCGCACTGACGCACCTGCACGCCCGTCGGCAACGCGGTGAGCTCGTCTCGGCGCACTCGCTTGATTTAATCGTGCTGAGCTTCGCGCGTTTAGGCGAGGAGCGGCGTGCGCTGCAGCTCGTCGCGACGTACGAGACCCGCTGGGGCGTGAGCCCGCGCACGAGCACCTTCAACGCCCTCCTCGTCGGCTGCTCGCGGCACCGCAGCACGATGCTGCACCGCGTCGTGTACCGCACGATGGTGAACAGCGGCGTCGCCGCTAACGTGTTCACCTTCCGCGTTTTAATCCGACAAGCCGTCGTGACCGGCAACATCGACGAAGCGATTTTTTACCTGGAGGAGGTCACCCGTCACCCGGGGCTGAGGGTCGAGGTAGAGATGATCCTGCCCATCCTTGAGCGGGCCGCCCGCGTCGGCGACGGGGAGACGGTGAATCGAATGAGTCAGTACTCGCTGAAGTGCGACATTGGGATTGACAAGGGAGTACTGCGCAGCGTGATGCAGCAGCTGACGGAGGCGGGGCAAAGCGTTGAGGTGCTGAAGGGGCAGCTGCCGCTGCACGAGGCGCTGCGCTCGCGATCGAAGACGGGTCGCCAGCGTGCGCGCAATGAGGTGCTCCTGTGAGCTCCACAACGGAGAAGGAAAGGAAGGTCAACTCCTTCTTGCATATTCACAAGTAATGAAAGTGTCTTGGTGCATGATTTGCCTTCATAACATCAACGAAAGGAAAGAAATTTATTTCCAGCTGGCAACTTTGTTTTCCCTGTTCTTGTCGCACACGCAGCTCTTCATGAGCCGCAGCAATTGTTCTGCTTTGAAAAAAGAAAAGAAGGGAAAAGAACAAGCGGTGGTAAGTGCGGCCTTCGTCGTTGCGATCTACCTGTGGGGTTCCCCGCTACGTCTCGCCGTACTTCCTTCCCCTTCCTCTGCTGTTGTTCGCCCTCACCTCTCTATATTTATGCGGCCAGGATAAGAACCACGGCGAGTATCATAGACGCACACGCACGCACACACACAAGCGCACCGTCAACGAAGAAAACACAAGTCGACGCGCGCGTGCTGTTGGATGGGGCGGTCAAAAGGGGGTCTTGGTGCGCAAGACATCTGATTCCTTCGCCCACGTTCGTGTAATTTGACTTCTTCTTGTTCTTTCTTCCGGTGAACGCAGCACTCTGAACGTTACTCTTTATCGTGGCACACGTTGCTCACTTTGACTTCGTGGGATGGCCGCAGTGGACACCGTGAAGGGGCGCTACTCGTCCTACAAGCTGCTGAACGATGTCGGCCGCGGCGGCAGCGCGCGCGTCTACTGCGCCCAGGACCTCGCGACTAAGAAGAAGGTCGCCGTGAAGCAGCTCTTCGGCAATCGAGCGCAGGATCGCGAAGATTGGCTGCGCGAGGTGGATGCGCTCAACACACTCAACAACCACCACTGCCCTCACGTGGTCCAGTACCTCGACCACATGCAGCAGCACGACAAGCTATTCCTCGTGGAGGAATACGCGGAGCATGGTTCGCTGCTGCGGCAGCTGCGCCAAAACGGGCCCATGTCCGAGGACGTTGTCTGCCGCTTTGTTTTTCAGATCCTCACCACACTGCACCGCATGTCGCAGTGGAATATCATTCACGGTGACGTGAAGGCATCCAATGTTTTGCTCTTCGACGCGGAGGTGGTGAAGCTGACCGACTTTGCGCTGCGCTCACGTGGAGAAGGTGGAGCAGAGCACGGCGGTCGCGGCGGTGGTGGTATTGGGGAGTTGGACAACGACAACGACGAAGGCGGCAGCGGCTCCGTTACAGCCTTAGGCTCGACCACGGCAGGCCAGACCTTCTCGGTAGATGGCACGTCGAGCGAGTCCCGGCTGACGGACTCGGCCACACCGCAGCGCACACGCGCCACTACCGGTGCCGCCGCGGCAGCCGTTGTGGCGACGGTGCTGTTGGAGAGCAGCGACGAAAGCGGGACACGCAGCGCCAGCGCGGCGGAGAAGCCCACCGCGGCGTCGTCGCCGCCGCCCCCGTTAGCGGAATTTCGCGGGTCTGTGTACTGGGCTGCGCCGGAGGTGCTTGCCGGGGAGAGCAGCGCGACAGCGGCGAGTGATATCTGGGCCGTGGCGTGCACCGCCATTGAGCTGCTGACGGGCGAACCGCCGTACTTTGACCGCTCCATACCGAACGCGACGCATCACGTGTTGAAGTCGTATTACGCGGTGATGGAGGGGGCCAAGCCGCCGGCGCAGGCGGGGACGAATGAAAAAGACAGTGCAACAGACTCCGCCGCGGTCGCCGGGGCTGAGCAGTCGCCACCCAACCGAAGCTCCGAGCACACTAAGCACAACGCCTCCCTCGATCCACAGAAAGAGGACGTGGAGAGGGGCAGCGGCCATGCCGACGGAGTCGGCGACGACACGGATCCTTCTTCGCTAATGCCACCACTGCCGGAGACGCTGCATCTCAGCGAGGAGTGTCGCTCCTTCCTCCGTCTGTGTCTTTGCCTGCGACCAGCAGAGCGCGCGTCCGCCGGTCAGCTCCTCCAGCACCCATGGTTTTGGGATGTAGTGGTGCCACAGCTGTTGCAAGCGGCGCGCGAGGGCCGCGGGGTAGTCGGCGGCAGCCCGGGAGAAGACGACGGCGGTAGCAACAACAGTAACAATGCGAGCAGCGGCACGAATGCCGGCGCGGGGGGGAGTCGCTTCGCGGTAATCGAAAAGTGGGTGGAGTCGAACCTGCTCGGCGACGAGGAGGCCCGCTGCAAAGCGTGGCTGGAAGGAGACGCGCTGTCGCTGCTCGTGCCGGTGCTGACGCCGCGTATTATGACGCCCAAGTACATCGGCAACGTGATGCGGTGTTTCTCCCACTTCGCAGAGGCAAACTCCGCCCTCGCGCCGCTGTTTCTGAACCGGTTAGGTGCGACGGAGCTGTGGAGCGTCGAGGAGCTGACATCCGCCTGCGATGCGGATCACCTCGTCACGCTGTTCCGCCGCTGCTGCGAGGCGCAGGATCCTCAGGTGGCGGTGTTTACGCCCACGCACCCCTCCGCCCTGCGCTTCGTGCTGGGGCTGGAGAAGGCAAAGGTGCAAGAGAGCGTGGTTGCGCTGCACCGTCTTTTGGTGGAAGATGCACCGCCGCAGCAGCAGCAACAAGGGACGCCTTCGACGAACGTGGCTGCCAACACTGCTGCTGCCGCCTCGTCGGGTGATCACATTGAACCGGCAGAGTTAGGCGAGGAGCACACCACTGCAGATGCAGCGGCGCCCCATCCCGATGCGGCAGCGGCGCAGGACGCGGCCCGGCAACGTGAACTGCAACAACAGCAGCGCCGCGAACGTGCTCGGGAGCGGCTGCTGCTTGACGGCGGTGCGGCGATGCTCTGCCACCGCGTTGAGTCGCAGTGCAAAGCCGCCTTTCTGGCCGGCGTCCCACCAACGCTCGAGTGGAGCACCATCAATTACTTCTTGGAGATTCTCGAGACGGTCGAGCCGCTGCCGGGCGGCCAGGCACTGTTGTGGGGAGTCCAGAGCGGGGACGGCGGCGAGCTGCTGAACACCAAATCCAGTGCAGCCGGCACCGCCTCGGGGGCTTCTGTGACGACACCGCGCGGCGACGGCGCAATGGGCAACAACAATACTAATGTGCATAGCGTACACAGCCTCAGCAGCATCGCTGCGGAGGGTAGCGCGGCGCCGCCCCTCGCCTCTCCCCGGTCTGCCACCCCTCGCGAGTCGCTATCACCGATGAGCACCGTGTTGCTCGGCCCTCACGTTACGCTCCCCGCCGCCACCGCCGCAGCAACGTCGTCAAATGTGGTCAACAACGTCAACGGTGCTGCGGGGACGCACAACGTCTCCAGCAGCAACATCGGGAACGCGTCTTTTAGTGCGCACGCCGACGTGGAATGGACCTCGTCCTTGTCGTGGATGCTGGCGGTGCAAGAGAGCGCGCACCACTGCTGCACGGCGGCGGTGCGCCTGCTCCTGCGCTACGTCCCCCTCGCGGCGGAGGTCAAGGCGGAGTACGTGGACAAAGCCGGCGTGAGTCTCACCGCAACCCTCGTGCTCGTGGCGTCGAGCGCGGCCGTGTCGACGGAGCTGCGCGGCGCGGCGGTGGGCTGCCTGCCGAAGCTGCAGTCGTGCTCCCTGCGCGCGGCGCGGTACCTGCGCGATCCAATTCGCTGCATCCCGCTGTTGGCGATGACCCTGAAGCAGAGTGCGTCGGTGCCGTTGCTGACCACCTCGATGCTGGCGGCGCTGCGTGCCCTCACCGTGGAGAAGCAGACCTTCGCGGCGTGCGTCGGCAGTCCGTGGGTGTGGGACGCGCTGACGACGTTGCTGAAGGAGGTGGAGGCGCAGGGAAGCGGCAGCAAAGCGAGCAACGACAAGAGCGCAGGAAAGCCACACCCTGACGGAATCGAAAATGGTGCGGCCTCCGCCAACTCTCCCTCCCCGCCCCTCTCGCTTGGAGAAGCACGAAATGCGGAGCAGCGAAGGCTGAGAGGCATGGACGGTGCAAACGGCGACGACGGCTCTCACAGCAGTGACCAGAAGATCGCGTCGCGAGCGATGCTGGCAGACATCGTCGCCCTGATCGCGCAGTGGTTCGCAGACGCGTCGCCCACGGCCCTCTTGAGCATGGCGACGGCCGCTGCAGCGGTGCACCGAAGCATGGCACTCTCCTCCCCCACCCCGCCTCAGCCGCCTCCGTCGTCGTCGGTGTCGCTGCCCCCGGCCACCACCAACAACGCCACGAGCAGAAGCATCTCCTTGGCGAACCCCGCCTCACCCCCCTCTCTGCCAGCGCTGCTGCAGCGGCTGCGTGTGCAGCTGACGCAGCTGTCACACAACGAGGGCCTCTGCAACGGCGATATGCTGCAGCATGTTGACAAGGCACTAGAGTTCCTGATGCCGCTTGACCTTTCAGTGCCCGTTGCGGCGGTGCCAGCGAAGTAAGTACGGCGGCCACCTTGTGTTTAAACACGGTGTGGAATGTAGAGCGTAAACAGTTGTTATCGGTATATATATTTCTTCTTCTCTCTTTGCGTGTTAGTGAATTCGCTGCTCTTCAATGCGTCGGGAAACACCATTCGGTTATTTGCTGTTGTTTAATCCCTTTCTTCCTTCAGCGATGGTAGCTTCCCTGTGCGACATCGGCACCTCCATCCGTTAACCCACCCCCTCACACACAGCCGTTAAATTTGTCTGTGTGGGCTGTAACGCCTCGCCTCTCTCGCACACGTACCCGTGTATAACGCACGCGTGTGCGCTTGCATCTCTGACAGCGCCTTCGAACAGCGTAGAGGGGAAAAAGAAGGCCCTCGTGCTTCGAGACGAAGGTGTAATCCTCATGAGAAGAAGAGCAGCTGCAACTTCGTGTGCTTGCGTCTCTTCCTCCCCGTCCTCGAATCGCAATGGGTGTGCCTGTGCGCGTGGTTTCATACGTACGTGTGGTCAGTGGAAACCCTGTCAGCCTCTTTTTTGTTTTTCAAGAACAGCATTAAACGGTCTAATAAAGAACAGTACGCTCCGCACACCTACACCTTTGTGGGCGGTGGAACCCGTTCACACATACGCATTCACACTGAAGCACGCAACCTGTGCCATGTACAATGTATTCCCTTCGCTCATTCCCCGCGCGGCCATGGTGCGTGCCCGCGCTCTAGAGCTGGGCCGTGTCAACGACTACTACACGAGCGCCTCTGCCCCGAGCAGCTCCACGCTCGTCGCAGCCGCGCCGTCCGCCACGAACGTGTACGTGCTCGCGTATGGGGAGCGCGAGGGACTCGCACCGGGCGAGCGGCTGGAGGTGAGCGGCAAAAACGTGAGACTCGTGCGCACGCTGGCTTACGGCTGCCCGCGCGGCGTTACCGTGCAAAGCGCGTTTACCGGCCGACTCTCCGACGAAGACTTGAACGGGATTACGGAGCAGTTGGATGCGCTGCACCCGTGCGGGATGGACATGCGCAAGCTGGCCGCGCTGCAGCTGAAGGAGACGGCCACCTCGTCTCCGTCGTGCTCTCCCGTCGCTTCAACCACTACACGGAACTCACAACGAGGAGACGCGGCGCAGCTCCCGCGGCACTCGCCGAACTGGACGCTGCGGCTTCCCGAGATTAAAGGCAGCCGTGTGCTGCGCAACGCCTTACCAGACGATGTCTCCACGCTGAGCGGGGCGCATCTCACGGCGCAGCTGGAGCGCATGCGGCGGAGCCAGGAAGAGGTGGTCGTGGCGGAGTGGGTCAGCCGCTCCGGCGAGGATAAGCCAGCGACAAGCACGGTGCGGTGCGGCGTTCCAGAACACACAAGCGGTAGCGAAGGACCGTCCCGGCGGAAGCCATCCACGCACAATGCGAACACCGCCAGCAACGGCGGTGCGGACGAGGACGTCAGCGCGAGCGACGCTTTGTTGGTGGAAAACGGCGTGTGTTTCCGCAGCGCAGACAGCTGCGGTCTCCGTGCCCTCCGCACGGCCCGTCTCGCGTTCATCGCCAGCATCGAGCGCACGGCGAATGGGTTGGCGCGCCGTCAGCGCCGTTTACCCGGTGAGGAGCTCCGCGCCCTCGAGGTGCTGGACGTGAGTGCGATCGACTTCACCTTCGCCCACGCCGCCCTGCAATCCACGTTGGAGTTGGGCCTGCACACCGGCGAGGGCTGTCGCATCACGCACGTGCCGCTGACCGACGCCGCTGCGCAGCGGGTGGAGTCGCCGGCGGCCAGCTACATCCGAATTGTCGCCGCGGAGTCGGGCACGGCGTTTCCACGGCCGTTCGATTTTGTGCCGACGCACTCGTTTGGCGTGGGTGCCTACACCGCATATTTGCCGCTGCCGCTGGGGCCGTACACCACGGAGGAGGCGGCCGGGAGCTGTGCGAGCTTCGACGCCGAGGAGGGCACCGGCGGTGGCGGTGCGTCCTCCCCCTCTCAGCCGACGCGCCGTCGCAAGAGCATGCACTTGCAGCATCCGATCCATCGCCGCTCCGGCGTCGAGGCGGAGGTTGGCGGGACGCGGCTCGACCGGCAGCAGCTCGCGGTGCAGCTCTCACAGGCGATGGCCACGCTGCGCCGGGGGGCGTGCATGCTCGTCACCTTCGTCCCGACGCCCGCCACGGCGGCGGCGCTGTACCGGGAAACGGAGGCGCAGCACCACGCAGAGGTGCTGATGGAGCACCGCATGGTGGCCAACTCGAAGGCGTGCATCGCCGAGGCGATTTCGCGGACGGGGCGGTGGGGGTACATCACGGACGAGGTGCTGCCGGCTGTGGACAGTCCGCAGGGCAGCTCCTTCTCCCTCATGGTGGTGCTGGAGTGAGGGCGAGGCGATACTGATGGAGCGTGTCCATGCAGGGGTCTTTTCACCCGCACACGCATCCCTGCATATCTAAAGCTTTTTGTTTTATGCATAACCGGCGGAAATAACTATAATAAAATGGAGGCGAAAGATGTGAAGTGCGGGCGTCTTTGTGTCCTCTTACTCGTCTCCCTCGCCATTCAGCGCACCACCACGACAAACGAGCCCCACGGGATCCCCTCCCTCTCGTCCAGCTTGGGCGGTAAAGGAAATGAATGCTTCGCTTTACGGACGATGGAAAAGGGAATAAAAACTCATCGCGATGCCGCATGGACTGGTCACGTCAACTCAACTCCCTCTCTCGTCTCCTTCGCTTGCGGTGTGGGCACCCCTTTCGGTTCCCCTGTGTGTGTGTGTGTGTGTGCGTCATTCAAAGGAAATAGGAGAAAGCCCAACAATGCTCAGCAACACCAAAGGCTACTCGCGCTTCTCGCGCTCTCTCGGCTACCACCGTGACGACCTCGCCACCCTCGGTCGCATATGTCTAGCCTGGAAGAGAACGGGCAAGTGCAAGGCCTACAACAAGGAACAGGAAGTCCGCCACACGCTTGCGGCAGCGAAGGAGGCGGAGCTGCGGAAGAGCGCGACGGCCCTCTACACCACGCAGATGGACCTCGCCGCGGATCTTAGCGGCGTGGAAGGGGACGCGACGCTGCTGCAGGGCATGGCCACCGCACAAGCCGGCTTTTCCACCGACCCTGCCAAGAAGGAAGAGATGATTGACCGGCTGGTGGCTGTGCTCAAGCAGGAGCCGGCCTATTTAAACTGGAGCCTCGACGCGGCGGTGGCGGAGAAGATGGTGGAGCTGCACATCGCACCCTGCCGCTTCACCCACCGCGGTGAGTTGGCCACGTCGCTGAAGCGCAGCCGCGGTGCGCAGGACAGAGAAGACGTGCGGGTAGCACAGCAGCAACACGAGGAGCAGCAGACGTCGCTGAAGAGCGTCAATGTGGAAGGCGCAGCAGAGGGAGAGCAGCGGGGGGCCGCAGGTGGGGTGGCAAATGGAGACGTCACGGCCAATCGGCCCTCAACGCAAGCGGCGTCCTCGTCGCCAACGCGGAGCGGCTCAGCGATGACGCTGATGGAAAGGATGCAGGAGGAGAAATGGGCAGAGCAGCGGCACCGCATTTTTCAAACGCTGACGCCGTTGCAGCGCTGTGTGGTGTGTCTGCTGTGGCAGCGCAGCTACCAGGTGGAGCAGGGCGTTGTGTGCGATGTGCGACTCACGCTGGAGAGGCGGCTGACCGACGTGTACGACCGCACAGGGCGCGTCGTTGTGAAGGGCGTGGTGGTGGCGGAGCGGCACCGCACCACCGAGGAAGAAAAGGGGGCTGAGACGGCGAATGGCGACGAGGATGATCCGCTGGACGCGTACCTGAGCAGCAGTGAATTTGAAGAGCTGGTGGAGTGTGAATCGAAGCGAGTGGTCACGCGCGTTGTGTTTCGGCCAGACTACGGCATGGTGGATCTGAGCGCGTTGCCGCTGCTCGTCGCCCACCTCAGCAGCGTGCCAGAGTGCGGGGTGGTACTCGCCCGCACGCTAACGTACTTCACCGGTAGTGCTTTAGCCCCGAGGCAGGGCGGACAGGCAGAAAGCGGCAGCGGCGGCGGCGTCGTCGCGACGGATGACCGGCCTGCCCCGGCCGACTTCCACGGGCTCCTCTTCCCTACACGGCAGCCGATCGCCGAGAAGGAAGTCGACCTCGGCGGCGCGGGACGCGCCAATGAAGTGGTGGAGGCGGTGGAGTGGGCGTTGCAGCTGTACCAACGCGAGGGGCAGCTGCACGCGGAGAAGAGGGCCGTTTGGGAGCCACCGATGGGGTCGGCGACTTGGTCAGCATCCGCGGCGCAAGCAGCGACGACAACCCACGGCACACCGTCCCCCTCCCCCTCCTGTTCTTCGTTGACGCCGCAGCAGCAGCAGCCGCACGTTTCGGCGCTCTTCCGGCATCAACGCATTCGCCTTCACGGTTTAACGCTGAGGCACTGCAAAATCACCTCTGCCGACGCCCTCGTCAGCGCATTGCACAAGCGCAACTTGGAGCTCTTCATGTACGCGTTGGACCTCTCTGACAACCGTCTCTGGTCGTTGCGCTTCCTACTCGTTCTGCGCACCCACTTCGCCGAACGTTTGCTGCGGCTGTCGCTGAAGAACAATCCGATTACGCGGAAGCCGGAGTACCAGGAGCAGGTTCGCCGGTCCCTACCGCAGCTCACTTCGCTCGATGGGGAGCCCATTCGCCGGCCGCCGCTGCGCCTGCCGAAGCCACTGCCGTCCTCCTGCACTCGCTCAACCGCCGAGGGGAGCCCTCCCAGTCGTGAGGTCAACACGCAGAGTTCGGTTGAGCAGCGGCGGGATGAAAGGGAAGGAGTGGGGGAGGAGGATGTGCAGGCCTCCGTGTTGGACTGTGTGGGGCGGCTGCTGTACATCTGGGAAACCCGCCGCATCCCGCACATCAACCGCGAACTTCACGCCCGTGACCAATCCGGCGATGTGTCGCTGCCAGAGGAAGAGGAGGAGGAGTGGAACGAGGACAACTTCCCGCATCGCTACCTGCACCCCGCGGCCACCTTCAGCGTCGCCGTGGCGCCTGGGTTGAACTTCTTCGACGCGGCGACGATGCGGGAGGCGCGATCCGTAGAGCTGGACCCGACGTACACGGGCATGCGCCTCAGCGCCGTGGACCTGCGCGACGCACGCGTCTTCGACGTCGCGATGAAGAACAGTTCCCGCAACCTGCTCGCCGGCCGGCCAGCGCTACAGCGGTTCGGTAAAGGCGCGGAGAACTGCTACCTGGCCTACCAGTTCACGCTCTACCCGGAGCGGATGGAGGTGGAGCACCACGTGACGGATGCGGTGGTCTCTGTGGCGCGAGTGGCGGACGTGGATGTTCAAGCGGCAGCAGCAACAGCAGCAGCAACCGCCACCAGCCCGAAGAGCAGCACGAAGAAGACGCGTAAACACACGCCAAAGACGGACGCACCGCAACAGCAGCAACAGCAGCCATCCAGCACGGCCGCGCGCTTCGGTGCCCGTGCTCGCGGCGCCGCCCTCACCCAGCACATCGTCACCCTACACGGAACAATGACGTGGAGGCTTCCCAGCATGAAAGCCGGCGAGTGCATCCGTGCGTGCTACACGCGTGTGTTGCTGCTGACGAAGAAGGTGCTGCCGGCGCAGAATCGGGTGTGGGAGCGGCTGCGCAGTCCGCCGTACGTCCTCGTGAACGACGCCGTCTTTCTCTACCAGGCACCGGTGAGCCCGTCGGTGACGACGGCGCCGAGTGCGATTTTCCGCGCCAACACCCCGGCCCGTCTCTCACGCCTCGTCGTGGAGTTTGGGTTAGAGGCATGCGGAGACGGCGCTGCGCTGGTGAGAGACGTGGTGGAGCGCAGCACGAGTCCCGCTGCGGAGTACGCCGCTCTGCAGGCGCTGGTGCTGGGCGTGCTGGGGCCCCGCGTCACGGCGGCGGCGGCGGCCGAGGAGGAGGGGGAAGGGAAGGGGGAGAGGAGCGCAGCAGCAGCGGACACGGTGCCGTCGTCCAGCACAGCCGGCACACTCGAAGGCGAGGACGCGGCGGCGCTGCAGCTGGCGCGTACGGCGGCCGCGCAGCTCGCACCGGTGTTGGCAGCACACGTGCGCGCCACGGCCGTCTCGGCAACACCAGCGTCTTCCTCCACCGCCGCCCGCTCGTACGTCATCTTCTCTGTTCTGGAAGGCGCGCATGCGGCGGAGGATGCGCTGGGAAATGTGGTGGGAGGCAATGAACCGCCTCAGCAGCAGCAGCACACAAAGAAGGAAGGAAGAGCGGTCAAGACGCACAACGAGGACAAGGCGGCCGTGGCGCACAGCAGCGCGGGGGAGCAGCAGGAGAACACGCAGAATATTATTAAGGCGTGGGCATCGGGCCTACACGTGATTACTCGGTCGCTGCTGCGTGACGTGACGTCCATCACGAACGCGTGCTACACGCACCTGTAGCGAAGCTTCAACGCATGCGCCGACGTTTGTTTTGTTTAATTGATAATTACTATTGCTTTGTTAGTTTAAATAAAGCGCACGCTTCCGCCTTCTCTTCTTTCCAAGAGAAAACTTATTTAAAGAGCTCTGTTTTTTGACAACAATAATGGGAAGAGGAGGAGGGGAAGCGCTCACCGCAGTACTCTCATTAGCTGCCCAACATATAACCGATTTTTAACGACCGTTTAACTCAGACTGCAGCAGCTGATGCTTCAGTATATAAGTAATAGAAGGAATAACGTAAAAGAGAGATGCACGCTTCTTTCAGAGTATAAAGTGAAGGGTGGATTATTGTCCAGGCCGCTTAGCCGTAACGTGCTGCTCTGCGATCAAGGCTTATGACATCTTCTGCTGTTGCTGATGTTTTTCTAACTGTTCGCGGAGATACGTCCACCGCAGCGCCACAACAAGCAAACCTGGGGGCACAACACCGCAGGCCATTATCACCGCAGTTCTGCGTCCGTTCCTTCGTTGAAGCAACCACGTTTCCTCTCTTTCCTTCTTCTTATCCTCCTTTGGTGCATATACATATATTTATTGGTGTACTTCATCTATCATTACAGTGCGAAGGAAATTGAAAAAGAGAGAGAGCAAACAGGCGAACATGTGGTACCGTAGCGTGTCGCGAGCGTGCTGCCACGGCCCGGCGTCCACGGCTGCTTTTCTGCGTTGGCAACCGCGGGCGGTGCAGCGGCGATGGGCATCTTCATCGTCTGGTAGCAGCAACAGCAGCGGCGGTGGCGGTGGCGGTCACGGAGCACGCGGTTTCCGCGCTGGCGCGGTTGATCCAACGCCGTTCCAAGTGAAGCCGAACTTCAACATTCCTCTGTGGCAGCCGCCGGCGCGTTTCATGAAGTATCGAGCCGTGCGGTGGCTCTCCAACAACCTGCTGGCGCTCGCCACCTACCAAATGGCGCTGGAAGTCGGCTTCACGATCGTCTTCGGCAGTCTGCTGTACGCCGACGTGATCACCGCGCAGGGCGTATGCGATGGGTTGGAGCGGTACCGCTACCCATTTGTGAGCTGGATTGACCTGTCCGACTGCGTGTACACGGAGCCGATAAAAATAGGGCCATTTTCGTTGAATCCGCAGAAGATGACCGCGCTGCACACGGGGCACAACATCGCGAACGGCTTGCTGCCCGTGCAGGTGCTGCTGATGCTCTCAACATTCGCACCGGTGCACCGGCTGTATCGCGTGATGCGTCACCTACCTCCTGTAGCCGCATCTGCCGCAGCCGGCAAGACCGCTGTTTCTCCGGGTGCGGCAGCGACGGTGGCACATCCGGCGCGTCGTGCGTCGTACGCGCGCACGTCTGCCAAGTCGACACCTCCGCGGCAGCCTTTCTAACTGCAAAGGCAGGCGAAGAGCGTGGGTGCGCTTGATTTTGAACTGTCGCCGTGGCAGCTGCCTTTCTTTTCTTTTCACACTTCAACTGAAAACAAAACAAAAAAAGAAAGCAAAGGATGCTCTTGTGGCTCCACTCGAACAGCAGCGCTTTGTTCTCTCGCCATGTCTGATCGATTTGGTAGGAGTTGTTTCTCCCCTCCCCATCGCGTAGCGCATGGGAAAAGGCTCTTCCAACAGCACGGTTTTTTCTAAAGAATGCGAGGGCTTTGACGCGGCCAGCAACGCACCTCAAAGCCGCACGCGGCCTCTTCCCTTGCTCGACGCCAGTATTCTGTTTTTTTCCTTCTCCTCACCTCGCTCCTCAGCAACAGCACCGAAAACAAACACAACACGCAAACACGCGTCACACCACTACGCAAAGACACGGGAAAAGGAGAACCTCCCCATTGCATCGCCGTCTACGCACTTACCGTCCAAAGAAAGAAGAACAGAGCAAAAAAAAGATGGCACGGCATCTCCCGATGCGGGCGCGCGGCCTTCGAAGCACTTCATCGTCGTCGCTGCCGCCGCTGCTGCTCGTCTGCGGCCTCGCTGCTGCGTTTTTCTTTGTTCTCGTCGCTACGACCGCCCATGCGGCGACCGCCACGCGCAACCCGACCGTTGTCAGCCACTTCGGCGACACGATCCCCCTCACCATGTACCTGCGGCTGAAGCGGCAAACGCAGCGGTCGTTTCTCTTCCCTGACGATCCAGCCGATGCGGCGATAAACTTAGACGAGGGCGCAGTACACGAAGACGTGGAGGGAAACGTGGTAGTGGAAGACCCTGCAGAGGGCAAGGCCGCCGGAGCAAACGGCCTGCCAGACGAGTGGAACATACGAGACTTAGAGCTGCCGGCGCTTGGCGCCACCACCGGCAAACACAGCAGCCAGATCGTTCGCAATCTGCCCCCGACGTACGCGCCACGGTTTGGCATTAATCGAGCGGTGACACTCGTGATGAAGGCGCCGCTGAGCACCGCCGGGAAGACGCTCGAGGACGACCCGACGCTGCAGCAGAGTGACCTCGCCGTGCGCTTCAGCGTGGGCCGCGGGCTTCAGAAGGAGTCGACGTGGCTGCCGTTGGCGTCGCGGCATAAAGTCGTGAGCATGCTGACGGAGCTGCTGGTCAACCGCCTACAGGCGCCGCGCGAGGCGGAACGAGCGGAGCTGGAGCGCGAGTTTGATGAAGTTACGGAAAATGCACACGGGCCGGCCGTGCACTACCTCTCCCGCGTCACCTTCTACTTTGGTTATCAGACGGGTGAACAGCACAAGTTTACGTCGTTTGCGATTGACGCGAGTTACTCGCCGGTGAAGAAGGCGGGGATTGATCTCCACTTTATCTGGTCGGAGCACCGGCCGTACAATCCCAACCGCGCGCTTGTGTTGTGCACTGCGGCGTCGCTGCTGGCGGCGATGATGATGGTGGTGGTCGTGTTTCATCCCTCGAGTCGGAGCATGCTGCTCTTTAGTCAGCGCATCGTAGCCGTGCGTGCGCATGAGTAAAGGGGGAGGGGAAAGCGGCAGGAGTTGTGCATGTCATTTGCTATTTGCTTTGTTTTCATTGTGCTGTTCCATCGAGATAATGCAGACCTGTAAACACGAAATCTGAAGCAAAATAATCGGGCATGATGCCGCAATAGGCGGCTCTCACATCATGTGTTGATCTCCTCTCGAACAAACGTGTTTTTTTTTTTAATTAGTTCGTTAAGCTCACAAAGGCTGCTTGTGAAGTAACGCTCCTAATCCGTGCCACTTTATCTGCCCCCTCCCCCCCCCCTCTCATTTTCCGTATTTACCGATGTGAAACTCCTCTGCGTTGATGCCGATGTCGACGCTGTCCTGAAGGTAACGAAAGGGAGAACAAGGTGTGCGTGCGAAGGGTAGCACAGTACACCATTGAAACAGAAATATCAGTACGTGGTGTCTCGGGTTACCCCACGACGCTCCCTTTCCATGGACGCGAATGTTGTTCCACAAGCACCGCTGAGTGGCGGCAGCAGCCCCACGACAACGTCGCCCGCCACAGCACTAAACGGTCAGCCCACCCTCGATGAAGTTGCCCGCATTCACCACCGCCGCAAGCTCGCTCGCAAAACACCAGAGCAGCGACGCAAGCTGCTGCAGTACCAGCGACGACACAACGAAAAGGATGAGCGCCTCTTCTACTGCGACTACTGCGACTTGTTTATCTCGTCAAGACAGAAAACGTGGGCGGCGCACCTGCGCAGTGCGCGGCACATGGACGCCTTTCGCGCCTACTACGATCTCGCCGCGCACGTCGAAAGTGTGTGGTTCAGCGAAATCAACTACGCGATTGAGCAGGCGCGGGGGCGAGAGGTGCACCGGCTGCAGCAGCAGCGAGCAGGGCGCGGCGCATCAACACCGTTAGCGGCGCAGCGTATTGCGCCCGGTATTGTCGTGGGCGGCGCTCTGCCTCCGCCTCCTCCGCCTCCGCCTCCACCGGCAGTGTTGATGCCATCGCCTGCTGCTGCTGTCGCCGTGCGTGTTGGCGTGGGCACGCCCTGCATTCGCGTGGGCGGAAAGGTGGTGATGTCCCCGCCCCTCCCGATCAAGGTCTCCGTCGGACCGCCTCCGCAGGAGGACGTCCCTCCCAAGAAGGAGGAGTGAAAATCGCTGAGGCGGGCGAGGGCGTTGAGTGACGCGACGCGTGCGCAGCGGTTGACAGTGTTGGGTACTCTCATCGGCGCACGCTTTGATCTGTACCCGTCCTTTGCAAAAGGGAGAAAGGGCTGTTCGCTGTTTACGTTGTGTAGCTTGCTGTTTCTGTTTTGTACACTCTACTCCAATAAAACCGCAGACGGAGAAGGAGAGGGGGGAAAGAGAACTCGGACGATCAAAGGTGAATGCACGAGGGAGTTGTGGCTGCGGTATTTAGCACATGTGGAAGAAGAAAAGAAAAATAGGAAATGGGATGTCGGCTCAAAGGCACACGCGATGAAGACGAAGGACTTTCATTGCTCTTAGCGCTTTCCTTCTCTCGCTCCACCGTTCTCCCTTTGCCGCTTCAAATCTGGTCTTGTTGTTGTTGCTGCGTAATTGCATCGTAAACACGAAAGTCCCTGGCAGAAAGCAGAAAGCAGCGTTGTGTCCCCATTCACTGTGCTGACTCTGCAGGTACATACACACACATACGTATGTATTAACAAATATATATATATATCTAGCATTTTGATTTCATTCGTCTTCTCCCATGCCCGTCAACGCAGCCGGTGGCACCGGTGATGAGCGGCGGCAGCGGCTGCGCGACCAGATGAAAGCGTTCTACGGTGACCCCAACGCGTCTGCGAAACGCGCCGCATCGCAGGGCGCCGCCCAAGGCAATCCGCACATCCCCCCGGAGCTGGACCTGGACTCCGAGCACTTCAACGTGAACCGCTACACGACGGATCTGCTGAAGCGCGAAAGCCTGAAAGGCCTGGTCGAGACGGACACCGACCTGCTGCGGCGCGTACGGAAGCTAGACGGGGAGCTGCAGGAGTTGGTGTACCGCAACTACGCTCGCTTCATCTCCGCCACGGACACGATCCGGGAAATGAAGGACAACGTGGTGGAGATGGACGCGAAGCTGCAGACGCTCTCGTTGAACGTGAGCACCATCGACGACGTGTCCAGCCAGATTAGTCAGCAGCTGCAGGTGCACCGCAGTCACATCGAGGCGACCATCACGGCAAACCGAATGCTGAAGAAGGTGCAGTTCCTCACGAGTCTGCCGACGACGATGCGCCGGCTGATCGACAAGGAGGAATTCAACGTCGGGGTGAAGTACTGGGTAGCGGGGGATGGGTTCTTGACGAAGCACAAGTCGATTGCGAGTATTACACAGATTCAGCAGAGCTGCTGTCAGCTGGCCGGCGAGCTGTACCGCGCGATTGAGCAGCGCATGTGCTCGTACCCGCTGGACGATCCGGACGCCATGGATCGCATTCGCAGCTACGTCGAGGATCTGCGACTGCTGCGGGCGACCTCGCTTTTTGAGTCGGAGCACATGGCCGACCAGCCGCCCTTTGAGGAGGCGGTCCTGCGGACGCTCATGAGGAGCGTGACGGCGAGCTTCCAGGTGAACGTGGCGACTACGCAGCGCAGCCTGAAGGCCGCCTTGGTGATTCCGGAGGACATCGCGGAAATGGAGCTGGCGAAGCGCGAGGCGTCGCTCAGCCAAGTGAACCTTCGGGAGCCACTCGCGCAGCTCAAGAACGCGTGTGCGATGCTCGCCGTCAACTCGGAACGTGTCTACGCCCTGCTCGACGCAAGCACCAGCGACGCGGAAGCATCGAGCGCAGCGGCGCAGGTTGCGAAGGATATTCAGCCGGTGTTGATGGACATGCTGCCATCGCTCGCGCAGTCGTTGGCAGACTTCACGCTGGCGCATCTGGATGCGATTGCGATGGACGGGGGGTCGGCCATGCGGAACCCCGCCGCGAGTGCGGAGGCTCTGCAGTCCGCCACTACGCGCCTCGCAAAGCTGCTAAAGCAGTTTGTCACGGCGATGACGACGCTGGCGGAGATTTACCTCTCCCCGTTGGTGCCCGCCTCCACCACAGCCTCTGGTGCAGCTGCCGCTGCTGCCGGCTCTCCTGTCTCCAACGACAACGCCGTGCAGCGCTACATCGGTGTGGTGCACGACGCCGCGCGTGGCGTGCTTCAGCAGGGCTACCAGCGAATGAAGGAAAAGGTTTTGCAGTTGCCGGATGCCGCCACGTTAAAGGCGTGTGTGCCGCTGCCCGTCGCCAACACCAGCGTTGTCTCGGCGATGCCGCCCATGGACGACGACCACGCGCAGAAGCTCGCCTTTGTGCTCACCCGTTTTCTGTACGCGTCGCTGTCGCAGAGCACGGCGAACGCGCTGCGCGGCATCCTGCTCGGCGAGGACGGTCTGCCGATGGAGGTGCTGGCGGAGACGCTGGTGGGCTTCGAGCGGGTGGCGCAGCAGCTGCAGCACCGTGCGATCATTCTCCTCGGTCAGTTGGAGGTGCAGTCGATCTACACGGCCGCGTTTGGTGGCGCGAGCAGCGAGGAGAGCGGTCTCACCCGCGATGCCTGTGCTGCCGCTGCCGCTGCCGCTGCTGTTGGGGCCGCGTCGACGAGCACGCCCGCTGTGCAGACAACGTTGCTGCAGCTGCTGCCGGAGTGGTCCACCGTGTACGACACCGTTAAGGTGCTGCCTACTGTGGCCGCCGCTGCAGCAGCGAGTTACCGCCACTACAGCTCCTCTGTAGCTGGAGGACGAGGAAGCACCGTACCCGTCGGCTCCCCGGTCCTGCGCCGTCGCGAAACGACCGGCATTACGGGGACGACGACGACGACAGGAGGCGGCGGTGCAGGCTCCGGCTATCGAGTGGCCTACGGTGGCGGCTTGGGAAGGGGCAGCAGCTCCAACGCCGCGTACAGCGACCACCGTGGCACGGGTACCAACACAGGCGGCGGGGGCTCTTCGCATCTGAAGCTAAGCGGCAAACTCGCGGTGGCCTACACACGCCAGGTGATGTCCGCCCTGCAGCTGAGCGTGAACAACATCTTTGCCAACACAGAAGTAGCGCTGCGGACTGAACCGGTGGCGGGGCCGCCGTCGCTGATCATGGCGTGTGTGGTGCGGTACGTCCTGCAGGGGATCGTAGACAGGGTGCGCGACGAGGAGGCCTACAGCGCGGCGCAGTTCCAGCGGCTGCAGGTGAGCTGCACCTTCCTGCTCCACGCGCTGCACGCCCCGGCGAAGGGCACTGCGCCACGGCAGTGGCGGAAAGAGTGGTCCGCGGAGGACATGGCAGCCGTCCAACGCCTGCTGGACGAGGCCTGCGCCTGCGCGTACGAGAAGTACGAAGCGAAGGTGCCGCTGTCGGCCGCCGTGCTCGAGACGGTCGTCGAGGCGGCCGTGCGAGGGGGGCGGGCGTCGTTGATGGCCGGCACTGCATCGCCGAACAGCGCGGACACGGCAGCCGCGATGGTCCGTGCGATGCCCACGGTGCAATCCCCCCACGACGGCGACGACGCCGCGCTGTCCATCCCGCCGGCTCTGCAGCGCACGTCTGCGAAGACAGAAGCGGCAGGGGCTCCGTCGCCGGTGCGGCACGACGACCCGCTCCAGACCCCGCAGCAGAGCAGCGCCTCTGCCCCGTCGCCCACGTTCAGCGCGTCGACGAGTCGAAGCTCGAGTCAGCCGATGAGCCCCGCGGCGCCGCCGGTGACGGCGGCCCCTCCCGCCGTCGTCCGTGCGGGGATGCCAACAGCGCCGCCAGCGGCCGCACAGCCCAGCTCAGCGACAACGGCACCTCCTCCTGCGTCCGCTGCTGCTGGTGCTGCCGCCTCCGTCTCCCCCAGGCCAAAGCCTTCCTCCAGCACGCCGCCTGCTAAGCCGGCGGCGAGCACGGGAGCGCAGTACTACGGTGCGCCGCAGACAGAGCGCGTTGCCCGCGTAGACGAGGAGGAGGAGCTGCCCCTATAGCAGCACTGCCGTATACGCGTAGAACGAGGGAGTGCGTCTCCTCAATATTATTATTATCACTACCAGATTCTTTTTTCCGTTTGCATTTCGGTGCCGCGGTTTAGCGTGTACGAAACCCATATATATATATATAACTGATGATGGTGCGAGGAGGGTGATCGTTTGTTGCTGTGTGTTGTGTGTAGTGTGTGAGGTTTTCTTTCTGTGCCCTGTGGCGTGGTATCGTCTCTTCAAGCCTTCTTGTTTGCTTCCATTGCAATTCTACCCAGCCGCTCCTCTCTTCGACTGAATCAACTCCGAATGCAGCAGCGCTCACCAGAGTGAAATTTTTTATTGGGGTCGATGGAGGTGAAGAGAACTGAAGACTTCTTTGTGTTGCCCCATCGACGGCGCATGGGGATGCGGAGGGGGGGGTGATATCTGGCTTTTGACCTTTCACCGCCTTCACATGCAGGAGGGACAACGAAATGAAATGGATCGGTGCCAATCGCTCTCTCCTTCACCGCCTTCCTCAACTCTTTCTCTCGACCACGCTCGTACACGCCTGCCCGGCCCGCCCACTCACTCACACATCCCCGACATACATCCAGAAGGTAGTGGATAGCTCAACCATATTTTGTTGTTCTTGCGACTGACTACAGTAGAAACAACGAAGCGAGAGCACCAAGGGTCGTTATACGTGTATAGTAGTCCACACATCTATATTTTAATCTACGCACCAGTAGGCCTAGGAGGGAAAAGAAGGCAGAATGCTCCGCGCCTCCTCGCGTCTCGGCATCTACGAGTACAAGTTCGGCCAGCCCTCACTGAAGAAGGCGTTCGGCACGAATATCGTGCCCGCCGTGAAGCCACGGCAGCCCTCTGCTCTGCGCTCGACGAAGTTAGCGAACGGCGTCCGTGTGGTGTCGCACGACCTCGATGGGGCGGTGACCTCGATCGGCGTCTTCGCCGATGCCGGCCCGAAGTACGACCCGATCGCCACGCCAGGGCTGAGCTACGTGATGCGCTTCGCGCTGCAGACCTCCAACATGGACAGCTCCCTCTTTCAGATCGATCGCGTTATGCGCTCCACCGGCAACGCCTACGGCCACGGCGAGATCGGCAAGCGCTACCTCAGCTGGAAGGCGGAGGGGCGGCGAGACATGTGGGAGATGCCGTTTGAGATGCTCGCGACGGGCGTGGTGGCGCCGCGCTTCCACGAGGCCGACATCGAGCGCTTCCGCGATACGATGGACAACCAACTGGAGGAGATGCGCTGGCAGAACCCGCGCGAGTACGCCGTGGATCAACTAGAGACCGTTGCCTTCTACAAGGAGCCGCTCGGGGCGCCGCGCATGGTGCCGAAGATCGCGAATGATCGCTGCAGCCACAAGGCGCTCTTAGATCACTGGGCGGCGAACTTCCTGCCCAGCCGCATCGTGATTGCCGGCGTCAACGTCCCGCACGACGCGCTCGTCGCTGCGTACGAGAAGCTGCCCTACAAGCACTCCGCCGAGGCCCCGCACCACGCCCGCGCGGCGTCCCCGCAGCTCTCCCACGCAAACGAGGAGACGCAGTTCTACCCCGGCAGCCACAACGTTGAGTACGAAGCCCGCGCGTCGGCCATGGGCTCGATGCCGGACATGCAGGCCGAGGTGATCGCCGCAGTGGGGGTGCCGACGTACGGCCGCGAGGCGGGTGCGAAAACGTACGCGGCGGCCCTCGTGACGCGTGAGGTGTACGACGAGGCGGTACGTGCGGTGTACGGCAGCCGCGGCAGCCCGAACTACTACGGGGTGCAGGTCTTCTACCGTCCCTACTCCTCTGCAGGGCTCATCGGTTACACCCTTCGCGGCGCGCCCGGGGAGGTGGAGGCGATGATCAAGACGGCCGCCAGCGCCTTCCCGGCATCGGTGGAGGATGCGGCGGTACAGCGGGGGGTGCACTGCGCCCACGTGCGGCTGCTGCACGAGCAGACGGAGATGGTGCGCGACTACTGCGACTTCATTGCGACGTCGCCGTATGGTGTGGGGGAGCTGACGCAGGCAATCGCCGCGGTGACGAAGGTGGACGTGGAGGAGACGCTGAAGAAGATGCTGGCCAAGGCGCCCTCCATGTACGCGACGGGGGACACGTTTAGCTTCCCTCTTGTTCCGGCTCTGAACCGCCACTAACTTAGCAGGAAAAGAAAAACTAGCAACTTAGAAACTTAGGTATTTTTGTTTGTCGCACACACCGCTTTTTGTAGTTGGATGATTGATGGTGTGCGCGCTCGTGTGTATGTACGTGTGGAAGCACGCCTCGGCAACACTCGTTCCTCCAACTGATCTTACAAGTATTTATACTATTTAAATAAAGGGGAATCTGAAGGCTACAGTGAGCGGAAGACCACCTGTTCTTGTATTGGAACGAACGACGTGCGCTTACTCATCTTCATGGGAGCAGATGTGGATGAGGTGCGCACCTTCTAAGAGCGGTCACGCAAGCACGGCACCGCGCTCCTTCGTAGCTTGCGCTTCGGGTTTGCGCGGAAAGGCGCGCCTTCGCATCGTGAAGCTGATCTGCGCCTCTCTTTATGCTTCTTGTGGGTGGTGGCTTTCACGGCAGCACGACGACATCGCTGTCGAGAGCGGTACGCAGCGCATTTCTTCTTCTCCGTCGTCTCCCGCTGTGTATGTGTGAACCGGCAAGAGGACCGCGATCATTCTTCTCTTGTGTGCCCTCCATCGGTTTGTATTTCTTTAAAGCGGTGAAGAAGCGCCGCGCACTCAGCCTCGGCAAACTGTACACAAGAAGCTCGATAACCCGTTGAGGGAACACGTAAACTTATTTTTTCACCGCACCTCTCTTCTTTTGTTTTCTCTTCTTCCGAAGTAGATTGCACCAGTGTTGCGCCATGCTGCCTGTTAGGCGCGCCTTCCCGCCGCGTGCGGCGCCACTGCTTCGCGGCCGGTTTACCCATTCTATTGCACGAGCTGTGCTTTGCTGTCGTCGTTGCTCGTCGCCTTTCACGGTGCAGTCGTCTCGATTCCACTGCACGACGGCACGGTACTGCTCCACGTTCACGGCGGCCAATCATCACAACAGCCGTAGTAGTGGTATTCACGGCGGCGCAGAGGAAGGAGGGGCCGACAGCGCGATCACGACTGCCGCATTACGTGCGGCACGAGACGGACCTCTCAAGGCACGATGCAGCGAAATGCGAAGCGAGTTGGAAGAGCTGGAGCGGATCAAAAACCTCTGCGATGCAGCGGCGCAGCGTCACCTCGACCGCAAGATGCAGCAGCTGTTTCTCTTATTGCTTTTCCAGGCGGTTGTGCTGTTCGACTGGACATACGTTCACTTCGACTGGAACCTGGTGGAGCCGATCACGTACCTGATCGGGTACAGCGCGACGTGGATCGCCATTCTGTGGTACGGGGCCCTGCAGCGGGAGTTCAGCTACGACACGCTGCGCGACATGCTGCGGGAACAGCAGTGTGAGAGGCTCTACGCGCAGCATAAGTTTGACCTGGCGCACTACGAGAAGGTGAAGGTAGAGGTGGACAGGCTGCAGAGGGTGCTGCGCAGTCTGGAGCCGCTGTAGGGCGGAGAAGTAAACTTTGCGAACCACGTTTTTGGTGTTTCGCAAATGCTCCTTCTTGGGTTTGTTACTGCCGTTGCTTTCTTAGGAGGGCGGCGGTGTCGTGCTTCTCTGCTCTGCTCAGTAGTCTTCGTATTTAGAGGGGAGGGGCGCAAGGGGTGTGTGTTCTGCTTTACTGTGTTGTTGGTTGCCTCCGTATGTCATTTTAAGCCACCTTTTGAGTGTTCCTTTGTTGGCTGCACTGGTGCCTTTAAACCCGCCATTACCTACGCTTGATTCTGTTTGCCACCATTGTTGTCTACTGTCCTTTCTAATGCGTCTACTGGAATCTTGCCTCATCTGTTCGTCTATGGATGACACTAGATCAGCTCCGCTATATATATATATATATCTGCACCATCGGACCTATCATATATTTTTCTCCTGTCCTCCCTTGATCCTCCCTCTGATCGTCCGCAACGTGTCGCACCAACGGTACTCTATCCACCTCCACTCTACGCACACTCACAGTCGCACAGCTGTGAAGTACGTTCGCGTGCTTTCGCTTCCTTGCTCGCACGCTGCATAAATTATTAGCCTTCTATCAAAAAAAAAAGCCCTTTAAAAAAGGAATTAATAACAACAACGGTATTTCTTTTCTCTTCTTGCTACGCGGACCGTGCACGACGCACCGTCGATCCGCGCATCTTTTCCACTTTGGCCTCTCCCTTCCTCCTGTGTCTCACCCGTAGAAGTCGAAGCCCCAGAGAGACCTCTTTCAGCTCTTCACCGGGCCATTCACCGTCGGCCGCTTCCTGCACGGTCCGTACACGAACTTTTACTCCCCCTGCCCTTCCCTATTTTTCTATTTAACATCGACGCGTTCTCAGCCAACGCAGCGCAAAGAGAGAATGAGCTCCGAGCAGTACTGGCGCAGTCAAGTTGCGCAGATGGAGGCGGAGTACGAGCAGATCATCCAAGGGCTGCGCGATGAGGTGGAGAAGCAGCGCCGCCGCTGCATCGAACTAATGCACGAGCAGGCGATGCAGCGCGCCACGGCAGCCGCTGATGTGCGCAACTTCTGCACGCAATACGTAGCGGAGGCGAAGCAGCAGCAGCAGCATCACCGTAATCCGGCCGTCGCAGCCCACACACCCATGGTCTATCGTCACCACAGCAGAAGCAGCAGTATGGAGAGCGTCCCGCTGCCGGCGCTGCTGACCTTCTTACACGAGTACAGCCACGGCCTGCTGCAAATGCCGGAGAACCGGCGCAAGCGTGATCGTCCCGACACGAGCCTCAGCCCGCTGCATCACCGCCTGCGGCAGCGCATGTTCGCGCGGCACCGGCAGGTCGGTCGTGATGATTTCGTGCTGGAGGAAGGAAGTGAGGGGCTGGAGAGCGGCAGCGCTGGGGCATCGCCTGCGGGCTCGCCGTGCTCGCCGCCCATGGCGCCTTCTCCCGCAGCCCCGAGGAGCGGGTCTCGTTTCGCAAACGCGGCCACCAACCCGCCGGCGGTGCACTCGACCTCGGCGAGTTTTGAAGCATCGCCGTCTGCCGCGGCGACTGGCAGCGGAGGGAAGGCGAGCAGCGGTGGTGGTAATGGGGGCCCCGTGATGGCGGCATCCGCCTTTGGCCTCCCTACGCTGCCCCCTCGTTAGCATACATCTCTATACAGCTCTCCTCTTCGTGTTGCTCTTCTACAAGTGTGTGTTGGTGGTGGACAGTCGTCGGCACTTCACCCTCTCCCATGGGCTTCGTTTGTTTGCTTTTGCATCGCGGCTTTGCGTTTCGTGTTCGCCGTCTACGTGGCCGTTGATCTACCTCTAATGGTTTTTCTCCAGCGTGAGTCCGCAGGCGCTTCGCCAGCCAAAAAAAATACAGCGAGGATTGAAAGAACGAAGGCCAGCGAGCAAACGAAATGGGCAGTACGAGCACGGCTGGCTGCGGAATGTGCTGTGTGTGTGTCTGTGTGGATCCCCGAAAGGAAAAATAAGTCTTGTTCCTCCCCACGCTTTTTCATTATGAAAGTGGACGGCAATACCAACGAATACACATACGCCCTCAAGTGCTTTATGAAATCTTTTTTTTTAGAAGTTTTTTTTGTTTGTTTAACGTCGCTGTGCGCGTGCGTTGTGGAGGCGCTGCTTTCCCGTTTCGCGATCGGCCGCACATGCCCTTTTGACGCAGCGGCTTTTTTTCGTCGTGACACACTTGGCAATGAAAGCCGCGTGAAAGAGAAGGGAAAAGCCTCTCCGATAGAGGAAGGTTGTTTGGAGGAGACGAGTCGCGAGTGAGTTGAAAATCTCCGGTTTGGTTTCCTCCAGCGGCAGCGGCGCTGTAAGGCGTCAAGGCACGTAGCCTCCTCCTTTGCAGCGGGTCTCCCCGATGGTTATCACCGCCGTCGTCGTCGTCGTCACCGCGTAGGATGTCTTGCGGTGTCAAAGAGGGAGTACGTTTTGGGGGTTTGCGGTGACGGTGCCCTACCGAAATACTCTCCCTTGCATTTCTTCCGTTTCTGGAGAACGGAAAGCAGGCATCCCCGCAGCTGCATCGCCTTCCGTGGCGCAGTGCTGCGCGGGAGGGGAGGGGAGCGTGTTAGCGTGCGTCATAAATATATTCTTCTTCATCACATCCATCCTTCTTCTTACTTTGCGATCGTTGTTGGCTGCTATACTTTTTGTTTTCTCCTTGTATTATCTACACCAGCGGCAATGAGCGCAGATCCCAGTGCAGGGGCGATGAACGTCCCGGCTGCCTCTTCCCCACCGCCGTCAGCTCTCCCCAGTGGAGGAGGTGCGTGGGAGGCGATCATCGACAAGGCAGTCGCACAAGTCACCGAGTACTTGACGACCTCGACGCGGGAGTTCGACCCGACGGCGGCGCTGTCGCGCCACATGCTGCATCTACTAGACCGCGGCACTCTACGCGACATCGTTGTCGAGCGGAACTACAACGAGCTGTGTGGGTGCCTCGGCTGTGGGAATAAGCCGCGAGGGCTGCTGTGGAACGTGGCGAAGGGCAATGGAGGGACGCTCAGCTTTGACTGGCCCTCCTCTTCGTCCTCGACCTCGGACGGAGAGAACGATGAAGCAGAGGAGGAGGAAAACGGTGAGAATACGAAGGAAATCAATCACCGCAGCTCGCCGGCCACTCAACACCTCAGCGAAACGAATAAGAATATGAACAATAACGCGTCTTCCGCAACCGCGACAAGTCAAGCGGAAGACAACGAAGAGATTGTCTACGAAGATGATTTGTACACCGCGGAGTCTTTTCGACTTGCCCGGCGGCAGTGCGCGATGCTAAACCGCATGCAGCGGAAAAGGCTACAAAACGAGAAGAAGATTTCAGCTCCAGGGCAACCATCCTCCTCCGCATCAGCAGCGGCATCAGCAGCGGCAACCTCGTCCCCGCGCGTGCGGCGCAGCGGCATGCTCGGCGCCAGCTTTCCTCAGCGGTTCTGCAGTGCGGAATGCGAGGACCTCTTCGAGTCCGGCATCACGCCGCGTGTGTCGCCGTACTTGAGCTTCGACTTTCCGTCCGTGTTCAGCGCGCTCACCAATTTGTTCCCCAACTTGAGCGTCGCCTCGCTGCAGCAGCTGGCAGGGGCGGAGGTGTCGGCGTCGTGGCTGGTGCAGCCGGTAAAGGAGACGGGTGTGGTGCGGCCGCGCGTTGATGCAGCAGTCACTGCAGCGACGACGACGGAGGAGGAGGAGGTGCGAGACACTCTCAAGCCGGTGCAGGTGGGGGTGTCGTACGAAAGCACGCTGCGCCTTCATCACGCACGTCCACGAAGCACGCCGTCCAGTGAGTGCAAATCAACCAGGAAGGTCTCCTTTCAGGACCGCGCAAACACCGACCGGGCGGAAGAACGCCATGAGCAGCAACCGCAGCTGCTGCGGACGGTGTTGGAGCAGATGCAGGTGTTGCAAGGAGTGTGGAATCATGAAGTGGTGCCGCGCTTTTCGGAGTCCCACCTCCCACGCGTGCCGGCCGCGCGAAACGACGCGAGTGATCTTACAGGGAGTGAAACACACGTGTCGGCAGCTTCTGCTGCTCCGTCACCGTCGATGACGGCGGCGGTGACGGATCAGCATCCCCGTCCCGTCCTTCGCGGTTCACTGTTGGTTTTTGATTTTATTATGAACACCAGCGGGGCAAGGACACGCCGACTCTTTTGCCTGCACTACGCCAAGCACCGCACCGCACTGCAGGCGAACATCTCACGTGCCACCGCTGCCGCTGCCGAAGGCCGCGCCACATCGTTCTTCTTCAAAGTTTCTGTAGATATCGTGGCTGCGATGGAGGAGTACACCCGCATGCACGCGTGTTCGGGTCAAGCAGAGCGCGACGACGTGAAGGAAGACATCGATGACATCGAAGACGAACTGCGCATCGATCCGGCGCTACAGCAGCAGCGACGCGAGCTGCTCACCGCCCACATCTTTTCTGAAGAAGTCACCGCGACGCTCTCGCGCCTGCTGATGGTCGACTACGTGCTGCTGATCAACGTGGCCTGGTCCGGCGTGTGGTTCAGAGAGCTGCCGCTCCGGGTAAACGGTGCAAAGGAGGAGTGCTCGCTGCTGCGCAGTTTGCGCTTTCCATTTGCGATTCCAGCGGTGCTGCTGCGCGCGGCGGGGTCGTCGCCGGAGGTGATGGGTCTGGCAATGATCTATGTAGTGGCGGCGGGGTGCTGCTCGACTACAGTGTGGGAAGGCTGCATGGCAGATGAAGTTGCCTTTGACGAGGTGGCTGACGCAATTGGGTTAACGGCAGCGGATGTGACGGCGGCGGTACGTTCGCTGATGCTCGGCGAGGAGGACGAATGACACGAGAAGTGGGAAAGGGCGCTAAAGGTGCCAGCGCACAGCAATAATAAAAATCATTATTATTACTGTTATCTTTTATTATTATTCACGAGTAACAACACGTATATCATCTGACTACTCAACAAAGGGCACACCACCCATAACGAACGAAACACGCAAGTGGTTCTCGTGCTTTTCCTCAGGTGTGTTTAGAGAGGGGGGAGGAGTTGCAGAACAAGCGCAGCATCATGCTGGATTACAACACCGCATCGCTCAACTGCGGCCCCTCCTCCTCTCTTTGTTCTTTCTTTCGTTCCTGCCGCCCGTCAACCAACGAACTTCTACCTCTCTCCCTCCTCTCTCTCTCTCCACACACATCAAACCTCGCAGCTAACAAAGCGGTAGTCCGTGTACAAATCCTCTAGCACCATTTTCCTTGCACGTGCCTTCGCAGTTTGATATATATTTTTTGTTTGTTTATAGAGCCTTGCTTTTTTTTTTTTCTTCTACCTCCGTTACCCGACCCCTCCTTCTCGCCGTTTCTCAATTGGATACGACAGGACAACGACAACCGGCGATGTTCCACAATAGCTACCAGGCGGGCTTCCTGTCCATCCTCTACAGCATCGGCTCGAAGCCGCTGCAGATCTGGGACTCGAAGGTCCGCAACGGCCACGTCAAGCGGATTACCGACGAGGACATCCAAAGTAGCGTGCTGGAGATCGTCGGCAGCAACGTCAGCACCTGCTACGTTACCTGCCCCGCCAACCCGAAGCAGACCCTCGGCATCAAGCTCCCCTTTCTGGTCATGATCATCAAGAACATGAAGAAGTATTTCTCGTTCGAGGTGACGGTGCTGGACGACAAGAACATGCGCCGTCGCTTCCGTGCCAGCAACTACCAGAGCACGACCAAGGTGAAGCCCTTCATTTGCACCATGCCGATGCGGCTGGACGAGGGATGGAACCAGATTCAATTCAACCTGTCCGACTTCACTCGCCGCGCCTACGGCACGAACTACGTGGAGACGCTGCGGGTGCAGGTGCACGCGAACTGCCGCATCCGGCGCCTGTACTTCAGCGATCGCCTGTACGCCGAGGAGGAGCTGCCACCGGAGTTCAAGCTGTTCCTGCCGATTGCGCAGCAGCCGCAGGCGGCAGCAGATCAGGTGAACGTTGAGGCCGCGAACGCTGCCGAGGTGCCACAGGCCACCGCTTCTCATTAAGATCGCAACGCGGAGATCATCAAGTATCAAAGCGAAGTGGGGGAGAAAAGAAAGAGGAGGCGCCCGCTGGCTACGGCACCGCATCCTGCACCACTTTTGGGGAGACGTTGAAAGAAAGGCGGGAAGAGAAGAACGAAAGCAGTTGCAGTCTGTTGTGGGTGTTGTTGTTGTTGTTGTTGTTGTACCTCTCCGCGTGGCGCCTCATCTTTACTTCGCTCCTTCTTCTTTCCGGTTGTTTGTGTTTGTGCTGCCTCGCGTCGCGCCTGCTGTGTGCTTCGGCTATCCGCCCATGTATGTGAAGCGCCCCTCGCCTTCTTTTTCTTTTTCTCTTTTTTTCCCAATGTAAATGTATATAGCGACACTCGGTGGTTCGTGCTGACGTAAAACTAACATATATGTGTGAGAGGTCCATGAGAGAGAACCAAGAGGAGAAAAATGAAGCAACAACAGAAAGAAAAGATAATAACCAAACTCGGCGTCTCGAGTCCTTTCATGGCCTTCCACGCAGCGCTACGGTCGACGAAGTGCGGTGCAAAATGTCTGACTGTGACAGAGAGGTTCTCAAAGGAAGAATTTTTAAACGAAATCAGCAATCCGCGCGGTGGAACCGGCGAAGGTCTGCTGGAGGAAAGACGCGGGATGCGCAGCGTTAGGTCATCGTGGTTTCCTCACGGGTCACATTGTAGACGGTGCGGGTGGAGGGATGCCTCTCGAGAAGGAGCGGCGGAGGAGAAAAAGGGAACGACTTTACTCGTTTTCTTTTCCCACTTCTTCGCTTCTACTCTTTTATTATTACTGGAGTGCGTGCGCGCCCGTTGGCTTTCAAACGGACCCCGTCCACTGCTCCTCCCTTTGCGCACCTCCTCTCCAACCTCGTCTTTTTTTTTGTTCTTCTTAAACCCGCACGCGTGTTCTCTCGCAAAACACAGCACCCCGAGCTCCAACAGTGTGGCGTGTTCAGGCGGCGAAGCTCCACAACAGCCAGAGTGCAAGCTGAACCGACAAGGCACAAACATACATCCTTTTACTTTTATATTCACATCTACATAGTCACTCGACAGATAAATTTGCCGCCTGTGGCAGCTCTCATAGATTTCCAAGGATAGACGCACATCGGCGAACACAGGTACAACTCCATCTGAATCAGAACAGTAATAAACTATCTTTGATAGTTTATTAAATAAGGAGCCAGAAGAGCACAGAATGCAGCAGCTCAAACGCATCCCACACCCCTCCGGTGCCGAAATCCTCTTCGATGCGAAGTGGCATCAGTACAAGATCGGCGGCACCGCCCTCCGCTCTGTCTCAAAGCTGCTCGACAAGTACTTCCCCTTCGACGAAAAACGCGTGCTGCAACTCGTCGCCAAGAAGACCGGCCAGCCGGTGGATGTCATTAAGCGAGGCTGGACGCGGCAGGCGCTGCTCGGCAAGAACGTACACGAGTACATCGAGTGCCAACTGCTCCAGAAACCACCACCGTCGTTTATGCTGCTCTTGAAGCGCAAAGAAGCGCGCGAGGCAGCGCGACCGGCCGACGCGACGGGGCCGACGCACACGTCAACGTCCGCGTTGGAAGATGAGGCGCTACACGGTGAGGAGAGCCTGTATCTGCCGGTGGCCGATGCGGCGGTGCGTACGATTTTGGCTCACTACGACTGCCTCAGCTCCGAGCAGGTGATCGCCGCCCCGCGGTGGGGCATCGCCGGCACGATTGACTTCGTCGGCCGCAACAAGCAGACGAATAAAATACTGATTGGTGACTGGAAAACCAGCGGGAGCGTCACGAGCAACTTTCGCTTCGGCTCCTTCGAAACGCCCTGCCCCGGCTGCCTCCGGCACCTGCCGAACAGCAAGTTCTACCGCTACGCGATGCAGGTGATCATCTACGGCCGCATCCTCGCGCGCGAGGAGTACTTCAAGCGGAAGTTTTTCGACGCGCAACTGCGCACCGCGCTCGCCAGCGAAGTACGAGCTGCAACGCTCTCCAGCTCGCCGGCAGCGGCAGAGAAGGGCGTCGCGGCGAAGAAGCTGCGGAGGAAGGCACCAAAAGGGAAGGCCGGCAAACAGGACGTCGACGAAGTGTCCGCCGCGGACAGCAACGGGAGCGCAGTTGCGATGACCTCCGCAGACGTAACGACCCTTCTCGACACGTACTACCACGGCGATAATATGGAAGAAGAGTTCGAGTACGGCATCGTGCAGCTGTCGAAGGACGAAGATGGCAGAGTGGTGGTGGAATTCAAGGCGGTCACGCCGGCAACCGTGCTGCCCCCGGACTGCCCAGACTCCTCCTTTGACGAGCTGCTCCAGCGCGTGATGGAAGGCGAGGGTGTTTGAGGAAGAAGTGGAGGGAGAAGCAAAGCCAAGGGGAACGGCTTGCACTGAGAGGTTTTTTTTCTCTTCTATTCTTCTTCCAGATTCCATCGACTCACGGAACCAGAAAACAGACAAGAGTAATGCTCTACCGGCCTCCGGTACGAAGTCCGTCAGCGATCGGTTATGAGTCTTAACAGCCTTGAGAATGCTGTCGCTGATCTCGTTAAATAATTACATTTGTTTATGTCTTATCTGCTGTATGGCGCTTTACTTCTCTCAAACAGAATGAAAAGGAAGAAGACAGATCGTCTGCAGTTTTTGTCGTTGTTGTCGTCGTTCGACAGAAGAGCCCCTTAAGACTCTGCTCAACCGCCTTTGGATTTTTTTTCTTTTCTTTCTCCTGTGATTCTACCTCTGCTGTTGGATTCTTTTTGGACTCCACAACCGCTTCACATCCTCCACAGCCGGAGCGCTTCTCGTTTCTCCTTGCGTCCTCCTCCTTGAATACACATTCATCATCTTCCATTAAGTTGCCTACACACTCCGCTTTTCATAATCTACTACGTGGCAGTATTTATTCCTCATATTCATCGTCATCAATTGCACCTTCAAAACGAAAAGAAACGTTGCTCACGCGCCTCCTTCTCCTCGTCGGAAGAAAGCGTGTTGTCGCAGCGTCTTCTCTCCATCTATCTCTCTTTCTCTCTCTCTATCACCGCCGCCTCTCGTGCGAACCCCACCCAACGTCAAACGTCAATAATCTTGTGCATTACTTCGGTTCCTTTGTACTATTGCTGTTGTTGCTGATAGAGGGGGGTGGTGTAGGAGTTCTGGCCGTGGCTTTTCTCTCCGTTTGTGCGTGTGTGTCTACGGTGTTTCGTTATTCCTTTTTCTTCTGTTTTTGTTTTAATATTTTTTACCGGTTGCGTCGGCGAAGGCGCAAGAGACTACGAGCGGGTTTTCCTCCCCCCGCTTTTGTGCTGGCCCTTCGTGGGTGTTCAGAGTTGGGCCGTACCACTACTGTGATGTGCTGTGTGCGTCGTGACACACTCGCATACACAGAGAGACACACACAGCGTATATATTTGTAGTACACAAGCTGTCAACGACTTGCTTGCGCTCGTGGCAAAACATCATCTTTTGTGGTCTTTCAAATTAGAAAAACCTCTAGAAAAGAGGGGAAAGAATGGGTAATGAATCCTCCAAGACGAGCGGCGCGCCGTCCGCAGCGACGACCGCCAACAGGCGCGACGGTGGGGGTGGCGGTGGTGGCCCAAGCAAATCGGCTGCGACCAACGCCGCCACCACCGCGGCATCATCGAAGTTAAATGCTCCTTCTTCTTCCGCAACGCAGCGGCCACAGCCGCAGCCGCAGCCGCAGCAGTCGCCGGCCATGTCCGTCCCGCAGCGCTCCTCCGCGCCGGTGGCCGTCCCGAGCGGCGCGGTGGCGAATCAACGCGATTTTCTCTCCTCGGTGGACGTCCCTGTGTCCGGTGCGCTCAACGGCAACGGCGGCAACGCGGACAACGTTGCGTCGTCGGTGCCGTGCTACGTGGACGCGAGCAGCATGGTTTACACCCTGCCCTCCTTCACCTCCGAGACGTCGCTTGTCGGCAGCGGGGGAGCGGGTGCAAATCCGGTGGCGGCCATCAACGCGTACGGTGGCGGTGGTCCGGCAGTCAACCCAGCGAGCGCACCGCTGCTGCTGGCGGCCGCCGCCTCGGCCAGCGACTTCCGCGTCGGTGCGCCATCCTCGCCGCTGTCGCCGCTGCGCCGGCACTTCCCGATCGGCAGCGCCAGCAGCCCCATCGCGATCCCAACCTACAACACCACGACGACCTCCGCCGTGGAGGAGCTGTCGTGCAGCTCGCCGGTGCTGCGGTCGTACCGGAAGCACTCCTTCTCCACGTCGAAGCGCGACATGTGTCTCGCCAAGTCGCCCACCTCGCCGCCCGCCACGTACTTCGGGCCCTCGTCGCTGAGCGCGAACGCGCCCGACACGTTGGCCACGCTGGCGCCGCCGTCTGCGGCGAGTGGGTCGTCTGGAACTGCCATTCACACGAAGTTCTTGGAGATCACCGGCCACCCTCTCGGCCTCGAGAACTACGGCAACACGTGCTACTGCAACTCGGTAATCCAGCTCATCTACCACTGCACCCCGCTGCGTCTGCGTCTGCTGGAGCTGTACGACGTGTACGTGTCCAAGAAAGGCAAGCCCGGATTCGAGGAGGACACGGTGCTGTACCAGCTCTGCAGCTTGATCGCCCTCATGCACAAGTCAAACAACCGCAGCAAGGAGAAGTACCCACGCGAGAAGATCGCGCCGAAAGATCTGCTGCAGTGTGCACGCCAGAAGAACGAAATCTTCAACAACGACATGCAGCAAGACGCGCACGAGTTCACGATGTTTCTGATCAACGACATCACCGAGACGGAGCAGCGCATCATGGCCGACCCGAGCAACGCGAACCTTTTCCTGCAGCACGAGGCGGCCATGAAGAAGAAGAAAAGCTCCTCCTTCTCGTTTTGGAAGCACAGCAAGGACAAGACCATCAGCGCCAGCAGCCAGAAGGCGAGCAAGCACGACAAGTCGTCCACGTCGTCGTCGACAGCGGAGAACAGCAGAGCCAAGTCGGGTGGGGCGCAGCAGCCGTTCAGCGGGGACCTGACGCCGCTGCAGGTGATCCTGCAGGGACAATTCGGCTCCCTCACGGCGTGCCTCGAGTGCGACAACATAACCGCGCGAGATGAAGTCTTCATCGACCTGAGCCTGGAAACCGGGCAGGGCTGCTCGCTGCTGCGCTGCCTCGACCACTTCGGCGACCCCGAGTACTTCTGGGGCAAGAACAAGCTGCGCTGCGACGAGTGCAAGGCGCAGGTGCGGGCCGCGAAGACCATCCACGTGCAGCAGCTGCCGCAGTACGCGCTGCTGATCCACTTAAAGCGCTTTCAGTACGACGTGAAGAGACAGACCTTCACCAAAAAGGCCGACCACGTCGCGCTGCCGATGCAGATGGATGTGGAGGAGTACCTGACCGATCCCGAGGTGATCGAGAAGAACCTGCGCAATGAGCAGGCCCGCTGGCAAAATGACAACGCCAGCGCGTCCACCGGGAAGAAGGAGGAGGGGTCTGCAGCGGGGGCAGGGGCGGGGGGAGGCTCGCCGGACACCTTCAAGCCGGCGTCGGAGGAGCTGCGCCGCAAACTGCGCGGTGTGGCACGGCACAAGGCTCGCTTTGAGCTGACAGGCTTCGTCGCCCACATCGGCGAGGGCCCAAATTCGGGGCACTACTTCACGTGCGTCCGCTACGGCCCCCAACTGTGGCGCCGGTTCGATGATGAGACGGTCTCAACCATGGCGGAACGCGATGTGCAGCAGTACTTTGGTGTCCCGTCGGATGCCACCGGTGTGGTGACGACGACGGCGTACATCCTGCTGTACGAACGGGTAGCGTAGTTGTCTTCGGTCCAGATTTTGCGTGCGTGTGTGGGTGAGTGAGTAGAGGAGTGCGTCCGTTTATCGTCCCTCGAGCATTATATGGCGCTTGTGTCGTCGTACTTCATGTTTTCGTTGTTGTTGTTGTTGTTGCTCTCTTTCAGATATATATATATATATATTATTATTATTATTATGTGCTGCTGTTGTTTGTTTGTTTCCGCTCTGGAAGCGTTTCCGCCGCACTTTTGTTGTTCCTGTCAAGTTGTATTGCCTTCTCGATTGTTCTCGTATTGAAATACTTATTTTTCCTTTCCATTTTTCTCGCCGCAGCTGTGGCGGCGCTACCTCTCTCTCCTTTTTTCTTCTTCGTTTGTTTGCTTGTTTGTTTTTGTAAGTAGGATTTGAAGTGTGCCACTCACTCGGGGGAAGAGAAGAGGGTTCACCAGAGTTCTACGCGCGTCCGCGCACACCGCCAACTCGAAAAGCCCGGTTTGTCACTGGACGATATTATTATTTTTTCGAAGCGTTTTGTATCCCGGTGTTTCTTGTTGTGTTTGTTTTGTGTTCTCTCCGCCGACTTGTAATTCTGCTACTTCCTCTTACTGTGTTCTTTCTTTCTTACTTTTCTCGGGCGACAGCAACCCCACCCTATCTGAACGTTTTCTTTGCTCTAACGTCGGTAATGATGGCACCTGTTCTTCACCGGCGACAGCGTGTTGTAGAAAAGCTATACCGCTTTGCTGCCATCGGCATCGTTGAATCGATAGTAGATATATACGCACGTCGCTGCCAGCGTTTGCTGCGGAATGAGTTGGGCGAATGCATCTTGTCAAGAGGTGGTACTTCCGCTCTCCTCAGAAACATGAAGGAAACAAGAAGAGCACTGGATGCTCCTTGAGCGGATCCCTTCCTCTTGAATCTGCGACTCCCCACTTGCTTGGTGCCGTTGGTGCTGTTTTCACCCGTTGCTTGTTTGGTTTTATTTTCTCCCTCACTCGTGTAGCCCTCCATGGACTCACTAGCACGATATAAATAACAGTAGCTGCTTGGGTGGGTGTGTACGTTCTAAGTGACTTTCTTTGCTGCTCATGTGAGCCATATTCTTATGTTTGGGGGGATAATGGTGATGGCGTGTCTGTGGCACGCGTCGAACGCGTGGCGTGGCGAGACCGGCATGAGAGTCTTTTGTTTGTTGTTTGTTGTTTGTTCGCGTAACGCAGCCGTAGCCTTCGCTTTGTGTTTCCGCTTCTTTAAAGCAAATGAAAGCCAACGACTAAGCTGTCCATTTAATAGCAGTGTCGGGTCAGCTGTTGTCGGAGTGCATCGAACGTGTCTTCTCTGCTGTTCGAAGGAGCTGATGTGAAGCGACGGCTCTTCCTTGGCAGCTCCACTTATACAGTCTGCTGGTCAGTTGTTGTTGTTGTTGCTTTGAAAGAGAGCTGATGTGTATTTGCATGGCTGCTGCTGCGCCTTACCTGCCCTTTCTTAAGAGCCCGCCTATTCCCTTTGGTCAACGGTTCCATATATACATTCATGTAGGCCTCCTTTCCTCTCTCCGCTGTTTTTCCTCCCTCTCGGCACGGCCTCCATCAAGACAGACCGCACCAACGCCCGCACATCGCCGATTCCACTCTCAGAGTATTTTTGCCCAGATCAGATATTCGTTGTTGTTCTTTTTTTTGCATTTTAGAGGAAAAGCGATGAAACACACACCCTCACGGACACATACGAATCGCTTTCTCTTTGTTTGAAGAAGAGGAACAACTCCCTCCCACCGTGTTGAGGAGTCCACACACACACACACTCCTCAGATCGTTCTTTGAAAGAATAACCGCAGGCTCATCACCAGTTATTCAAGAGCAGCAAAGGAAGAAAAGTCCACGACGGTCGCTGGACGAGGAAGCGGCGTCGATGCTTCGCTTGCGCCGCACACTCGTGCGCCGCCACGAGCACATGACGGACCTCTTCCTCCCACGCTGCACACCCGTCCTGTGCTCCGCCTCCCGTCAGCTCTACGGACGTCCTTACGCCGAGCCAGCGAGCCACCGAATTCGCAGACAGGCGGACTCCAACGGGGCGGGGTACCCGCCACCACCTCCCAACGGCGCACCGCAGCGTCCCCCATCCTCGGGGACTTGGGGACCCAGAGGCGGCCGCGGGGGCGGTGGGTATACAAAGACGTACCGCGGCAGTGGGCGCGCCGTCCACGATCGCAGCCCCGCTGTGGCACTCGATGACAACGGCGTTGCCCGGCAGGACGCACCGCTGTCGAGGTATTCAGCCGGCTCGGTGCGTCGGGCAGACGCCGCAACCGCAGCAGCAGCTTCAGCAGAGACGTGCCGATCCTTTTGGTCGCAGCGCGTGCGTCACGTCCCGGCGGGGGATCTGAAGCGGCAGCACTTGATGGAGAGCACACACGACAAGCACTCCCGCTTCCTCGTTCGCAGCCGCATCCGCGACGACGGTGTGCTGTCGAACCTGTTTCCCGTCCGCTTTCACGACGACGCGGCCTTGAAGGCAAACGGTGAGAAGCACGACCCCTACGTGTACATCTATGAAATGTACGTGACTCGGATGGTGACGTCGCGGGCCCCGGCAGCAGCGCCAGGCGGTAGGCCGAGTGCCGCGTGGGGCAAATACAGACAGACGCCTCCGTCTACTGCTGCGCAGCTGTCCAAGTCAAATGAAAGAGGCGGGGCAGCAACGGCTGGCGCCGTCATCGCAACGGACAGCGCAGCGCCTTCGATGGAGCGTCGCGTCACGGCAGGGCGGTCGTGGCGGGCAATTCAGCGGTACCTGCGCCACCGCTTTGCCGCCGCTGCCTCGACTCTTCTTCCGCCTCTGGTTCAACTCGACAACAAAATATACGCGGCGGCCCCGCTGCCAGCCGATGCGCTGCAGCTCCCGAAAACGTACTTCGATGTTGGCTGGAAGACGGCGGAGCTCCGCTTGGTGAGCCGCAGCCGATACGCCGACCTCCCCGCCAGTGAACTGCAGATGGTGATGAATAAAATAGTGTTAGAGATGGCGCGAGAGACGCAGCGGCAGCGGCAGCGCATCCGCGATGGGACATCCACGACGGCCCCGCATCGTCACGACGACGGCGACGTACAGGACGATGATGGGTTAGAGGTGATGGAGGTGGTGCGGGAGAAGACCGGGAAGCTGGTGTGCACGACGCAGGGTGTGTCCTCTGGCGGCTTGCGTGTCTACCGTGGCATCTACGTACAGGCCATCTTTGTGGACCACACCGCGGCGCTGGCATACGCAGAGGATTCAAATGACGACGAGAAGGGAGGTGGAAGCGGGAGCCACAGCGATGCAGCTCCGCAAGGTGGTGATGGCCGCACCAGCAGCAGTAAAGGCACGACGAGCACCACAGGCAGCGTACCGCCGCCGCCGACCACGCGCCAGCTGAATGAGACCCCTGTTGGACTGACCGATGCAGCAAATCCCATTCAATTCCGTGTGGACGCCTTCCTCCGCGCGTTCACCTACCGCGGCACGCCAGTGGAGAGCTACCGCATCAGCGACGCCTCGGGCAGCGTGCTGGCCTCCGTCTGGGCGCCACCGCAGCCTCAGTCCCTCCTCGTCGGTGGAGTGTACGCCGCCGCCCCGGTCCGCATTCGCGAGTTCGCGGAGCGCGGTAACGCACGGCTGGTGGAGGTGCCCAGCGGGACGGTGCCGACGCTGCTGGCCGCCCCACCGCAGCCGGCACCGCTCCCTTCAGCTGCGCCTCCCCCCACAGCGACGTCGAGCAGATCGAGGCAAGCGCCGCCAGAGCCGCCCTCCCGCCTGCCCGGGCACATCAGTCTGCGCATCGACACAAAGGGCACCATCGCGTCGGAGACGTCGCTGTGGGGGGAGGTGCTGCAGCACTACGGTGCGGGCCCCTACGACGACGCGACGCAGCAACGCATTCGCAAGGCGCTGGCGCACATGCCGGTGGTGATTTCCTACTCCCTGCGGCAGGGGATCGTGCGGGAGGTGCGCTTTGATGGCGCGGCGCTGTTGGCGGCTGCATCGGCGTCCGATCCGCTGCTGGGCATGGCGCAGAAGTTTGCTGTACAGACGACCTCGGAGCTGCCGTCACCTTCTGCGGCGACCTCGTCGTGTGCTGCCGGTCTATCAGAGTCGGAGACGCAGTCGCGGGGTCCGGTCATGGGTGCTCGCGAGCCACGGCTGCTGCCCCTTCTTCCCTACCTCGACGCGCAGCAGCCTTGCGCGGTGCTGACCGATTACACCGTGGTGCCGTTGCAGGTGCTCCACTGCTGCTTTGACCCGGCAATGCGAAACTGGCAGGACATCGGTGTGGCCGTTCTCTCCCTGATGCCGAATCAGCGCATGGAGCTGCTGAGCTTCGTACGGAAACTGCTCTCGCGAGGGCTGCGTCGCTGGGGCATTGAGGTGGCGCACCGACCGTGGCGCACCAGGTCGCTCTCGCTGCTGCCGGCCCCGATGAAGCGGGTGGTGCCGAACCCCGCCGCACGCTCCGCGGCGTCGTTTCCGTCCACCGTGGCGGTGCTCGGCATTGCGGGTCCGCGCTGCACTGCCGACCAGACGCAGCGGGTATCGCTGACCGCGCAGCACATGGCGCAGTACTTCCGCACGAACCTCGTCGCCTGCCTACCGGATGAGAGCGCGGGGGTGCAGTACGTGCATGATCAGTTAATGATGCACACATCAACACCGCAGCAGCAGCCGGGCGGGTCAGCAAGCCTGCGCGATGTGAACTCCTGTGTCATCCTCATCACAACCGAACCAGACACCCGCGCGACGCGGTGGCTGAAGGTGGAGTGCATGAGCCGCGGCATTCATCTCGTCGCCGTGCTACCATCCTCGTCGCCCAAAAGGCTGAACTTAATTTGCGGAAATCTGCGCCGACGGATCGCGACGCAGTTCGAGCTGGATCCGTTGCGAGGGATTGACCTGCGCGCGGAGGTGCCGGTGCTGGGCCGTCGACGGGTGCTGATCGTCGGCGTGGACACGTGCCACACCAACACGCACAGCATCGGCACCATCGTCGGTATTCTCGCCACACCGACCCGCAACCACCTTCTCTCACACTTCTGGCAGCACGATGCTCGCGGTCGCGAGGCGTCGCACGTGGCGGTGCACTTTAAAAACATGCTGACAAGGGTGCTGACGAAATACGGCGGAGTCGATGAGGTGGTGATCTTCCAAGACGGGGACGTGTTCAGCGAGCTCACCGGAATGAAGGAGGAGCTGGTGGCGCAGCTGCCCGAGTGTGGGCTGACGTTTATGTGTCTGCACAAGCGGTGCAACATCCGCTTCACCCACACTTCCTCCTCGTCGTCGACGGCGGATGCCGCTGCACGGGATGCGCAGCGTGACGGCGGCAACGCATCGGTGGAAGCCAGCTTTCACAACGTGGTGAAGGGGGTGGTGATCACCGCGTTGGCACCGATCCCGCTGGATTACGAGGCGGCGGCTCCCTCCTTCTACCTGCAAGCGCACGAGTCGGTCATGTCGACGGCACGCGCCGTGCAGTACACCGTGCACCACGTCAGCCCCACGCTCGATGTGGCAGATGTGCAGCAAATGGCGAACGTCATGGCGAACGTGCTGGCGCCGCAGGCCACGAAGTTGCCGATGTCAACGCGCTGTGCGCATCGTCTGGCCGATCGGGCAGAGCGTCTGCTGGACGCGGTGCCGCAGTTTACGGGGGAGATGATCCCACAGCCCCTCAGTGACCGCTTGTGGTTCTTGTAAATAGGAAGTAGTTTGAGTGGAGAGGGGGGGGCGGTTGTCTGTTTCTACCATCATTCCAGTTTTCTTGCTGAACCTCCACTCTCTATGTTATTGTTGTATCTTTGGACGTGCACCGATCGGGAAGTGTTTCGGAGGAGGGACTTCACAGGGTCTGTTCTTTTCATCCCCCACCCGTCTCCGCCTTCACCACACCTGCACGCATCAAACAGAACAGACAGCTTTTTCTCTTATTATTATTTTTTGTATTTAATCACTTTGATGAGCATCGTGTATCGTTACGCGAGCCATCGAGGCTTTTTCTTCGTTGTCGGCGATTCTCCTCCTCCTGCCTTCCTCTGGCGTCCACGTTGGTGAGCACCGAGGATGAAATAGGCGAGGAGAGAGAGAAACGCGGCCTGAGCTCCCCCACCATCGTGTTGTTCAACAGTAGTTTCTTCTTCTGCGCCGGCGCCCATCACAACTTTTTATCGGTGTCCGGCTGCTTCTTCCTCTTCCTCCGTTTTGTTAGTTTCGGTATGTTTGTTCTCTTCGTTTGTTTCCCCAGATATAAATAATATATCGGCCTCACTGAGCACGGCCTTCCCGCTGTGTTTTCCGCCTCCTCTCCTCCATGCTTTAAACAAGCCTTGCGAGCTTGATAGCAAGAGAGAGTAAAGCCCATTCATAGACTCCCCCCCCCCCTCCATTCGGAGCAAGAAGGCGAAAAGCAACCCTTCAGGAGAAATACGAAATAAAAACCTCGAGGACTTCGGTGAGACTCGTCTGCCGCGTGATGCTTTCGACAGCGCACACGCGCACAACAAGAATCATCGGTGGTTTCTCTCTCTCTCTCTCTTTGCAAAGTCGTGAATGTGCTCCTGTTCATTTACAGTTATTCTTTTATTTATATTTGTATATAATTCTCCCTTTCCCTCTTCCGTAGTGGATGTTGTCTCGCTAATCTTTTCGGTATTTCCTCTTCAGACCTCAAACAGCAAAAAAAGGAAACGACAAAATTGGGGAGGGGCGGCGCACGCGAAGCTGAATGAGTTTTCTTCTCTTCAAGCAGGAAACGACTCAATGCATGAAGAGCGAGAAAAAGAAACGGAAGCTCTGAGGAATCGTGCGGTGCGTCATGCACCTGCGAATTTGCGTCTCTGCACGTCGCGAATCGTCCTATCCCTAAAGAAAAAGAAGAGGGAGAAGGAAAGAAACACTTTTAAAACGGGCTTCTTGTGCTCTGACAGCCCCCAGCGCTATCGTTCTTCGTTTATTATATATATGTGTGTGTATTTGATGTTTGTGTCGATCGTAGTCGAAAGGGCAATGTCGGACGTTCCGTGTTCCTGTCAGCACCCTGCGCTGCTTTCCATTCCTTTTCTCCCTCCCTCCCTCCCTCCCGCTCTGTCACGCATCTTTAAGCGTTCCCGCCCGAACGATCGATTCTGCAACGGTCACAGCACGCTGTACATCACTGTGACTCTTAATACGATATATATATATATATATACATACATATGTGTGTGAAAGGTTTTACTTCTGTTTTTCTCACCCCCACACAAGCTTAATGTTCCGCAGCGCCCACATCCTGCGCTATCGTGCGACGACGTGTCGACTGCTTCTATCGCCGCTCGCCGCGGTCCCTCCTCTCTCCATCTTCACCGCCACCGCCCCCAGCCATTTCGTCACACCGCTTCGTTGGTGCAGCACGAGCACTGCAAGTGCGGATACACCGCCATCATCATCATCGCCGAAGCGAAAAGTGCAGATCGCCGTCGTCGGCAGCGGGCCCAGCGGCTGCTTCGTGGCAAATCAGCTCGTCAAAAAGCACACCGATCTGCATGTCGACATCTTCGAGCGGTTGCCTGTGCCGTTCGGCCTGTGCCGCTACGGCGTCGCGCCGGACCACCCTGACGTGAAAAACGTGGAGAAGCAGTTCATGGAACTCTTTCAGGGGGGGCGCGTGACGTGGATCGGGAACGTGTCGATCGGCAGGGAAATCCCTGTCGGGGCGTTGCTGTCGCACTACGCCGCCGTCGTCTTTGCGACCGGTGCGGAGGGCTCGAAGAAGCTGGGCATCCCCGGCGAGGACTTGGCCGGCGTCATCTCAGCCCGCAGCTTTGTGGAGTACTACAACACGTACCCCTTCCCCTTTGGCTCCCCCCGCTTCTGCCCATTTGACGTGGAGAAGACACGGCGCGCGATTGTGATCGGCAACGGCAACGTCGCGATGGACGTGGTGCGGGTGTTGGGCGGGTCATACAAGTACTTCTGCCCGACCGACATGAACTGCGTGTGCCTGCAGGAAATGATGAGAAACAGAATCGATCACATCAGCATTACCGGACGGCGCGGGGTGGACAGCTCAGCCTTCGCCACGGCGGAGTTCCGCGAGCTGACGAAGTATCAGGAGGGACACGTGAAGGTGGAGGTGGACCCCTTTGAGCTGAACGCGGCGGTGGCGGCGGTGCCAGATGGCAAGACATCCCGCGCACACACGCGCATGATGGAGTTGGTCCATCAGTTTGCCATCGCCGATGACGTCTTCGAAACGGAAAGTACGCAGCTGGCGACGGATGCGGACGGGGTTCCGCTGCCGAGTGCGGCGGTCGCACAGCTGGACGCACCCCCGTCTCCATCTTCCACAGGCAGCAGAAGCAGCAGCAGCGGCACTCCGCCCACCCCGGTGGACAGGCGCGGCCCGTGCACGCTGCGCTTCCGCTACAACCTTACCCCCGTCGCCATTCTGCCCAGCCGGCACCGTAAGAACTACGTGGGCGGGGTGCTCTTCAGGAAGACACCGACAGCAAACAACAACAAATCCGAGAAGTTGAACCGCGCCAGCGGTGACGGTGAGAAGAGCGACGATGAGTTCTGTGTCCTGCCGTGCGACCTCGTGCTGACCTCCATCGGGTATCGCACCGACAGCATCGCCGACGTGCCGTTCAACGAACGGGCAGGCGTGATCGACAACGTGCACGGGCGGGTGAAGGGCATGCCGCGGGTGTACTGCGCTGGCTGGGCGAAGAACGGTGCGAAGGGGGTCATTTTGCACTCGGTGGTGGACGCGCAGGAGACCGTGGCGAGTATGCTGGCGGACATAGAGGCGGGGATTATCCCGAAGGAGGCAACAGTGGCAGAAGAGGACCACCAACAGCACCCAGAACAACAGCCACCACAGCCGCAAGCTCAACAGCCGCCACGAGACGAGGAGCCACAACCCACCGATGCACAGCCGCAGCTGTTGACGGTGGAAGCGGCGGAAGCAGAGAGGACCGCGAGCGGGCGAGAGTCAGCGCCGTCGTCCTCCTCCTCTGCCGTCGCTGACGCCGCTGCGCGGACCACAATGGCGGGCAAGTACGGACTCGTGGACTACTTCGTGGACAAGAAGCTGCAGCCCGTCTCCGTCGCGGGTCTGCAGCGCATCTTCCACGTCGAGCACGAGCGTGGGGTGGATCTGGGCAAGAAGGCAGAGAAGATTGACAGCGTGCGGGACATGCTGGACGTCGCGCTGGGTGGCGATGTCGGCCGGAAGGCGGATGAGCGCATACGTCGCATCACGCCCGCACGGTCGGATGCGATGATGTATCTGAAGGAGTTGCTGGACGATGACACGGACTTGGCACCGCTGGCGCACGAGCTGGCGAAGGACATGCCGCGCAAGCTGGCGCCGCAACACCCCCTCGGCCGCATCTCGCCAGATCAACTGTAGGGAAGTGTGGAGTGCTTTGTGTGGGAGGGGATGCGTACGTCCTTGAAGCTGCTTATCTCTAGGCTTCTTCTGCATTTTCTATTTTGCTTTGGTTGTCGCCACCACTCCTGCTTCCATCAACGAGGGAAAGGAAGAAAACGGAAGAGTTGTGGGAACGCTGTTTTGGATATGAGCATGGATGTGTATGCGGATGCTACGTGTCTACACATTCAGTGTCGCTATCGATCGTTGCAGGCGGGTGTCCGATAGAGTTTCTGGTGGTTTTCCACTCGATGGGAGCATAAAAAACCTCCGTGGCGCCGTCTGCAGGCACGAGGTGAGTGTCGTGCGAAGTGGAACTGGCTGTGTTCCTCTTGTATATATCTATATGCTAGTTGCATCTTCCTTCTACTTCTCTCTCTCTCCCTCCCCATGTCTCTTTTCCACGAATACCAACCCGAATAAAACGGCTGTGTTCAGTTGATTTCGTGTCTTCACATCTCTCTCTCTCTCCCTCTTTCCAATATAAGTGTTTTATTAACTTTGGTTGTAGCTTCTTCTTCTTTGTTTGTTTCACACCTACGTTGTTGTCTTTCTTCAGAAAACAATGTCGGACCAAAGCCTCGCCCCTGAGATGGCCTTCACCGTCGCCTCAACCTTCCTCTCCTACTACTACAGCGAGTTCGTGAAGCTGAACGAGTTGGCCCGCATGTCGGACCTCTACGACGAGCGCTCGTACATGACCCTCGTTGACTTCCGCGATGAGGTGCCGGTGGTGGCGCACGGCCGCAACGCCGTGGCGAACTTGTTGGCGAAGCTGGACGGCTCGCTGGGCCAGCGGAAGGTGGAGATCATCACGGTGGACACCGTCGCGCTGCCGCACAACTGCGTGCAGGTGATCTGCCAGGGTGTGATGTACCTGCGCGAGTACCGCCGAGTGTTTCTGCACGTGTTTGTGCTCGAGCCGACGGCGTACCGCACCAAGACCTATCACATCTCCTCCGACTACCTCCGCTTCGTGGACTCGGAGAAGGAGGTGATTCCGGAGGGGTCTGTGGTGATCGCGGCGGATCAGGTCGCGAACTACCTAGAGGAGAGCCGCCGTCGCGTGGAGGAGGAGCAGCGGCGGCAGCTGATCGAGTTCCAGCAGCGCATCCGCGCCCAGCAGGAAGCCGCGCAGGCCAGGGCGAAGGCCGAGGCCGAGGCGGCGCGGGCAAAGGCACAGAGGGAACAGCATCAGCAGCAACAGGCCGCCGCGGCTGCCGTGCGTATCCCGCAGCCGGCGTCTCGCCAGGGCCGGGCCGAGGGTCCGCACCCGCACCGCAACGAAGCCGCGGAGGGCGGTAACGACCGCCGGGAGCGCCGCGAGCGCCCACCGCGCGACGGCGGCAACAACGACCGCCACGAGCGCCCGGCGGGGGCCGCGGGGACGCGCCACAATGAGGAGGGCCGCCCGGAGCGCAAGCCGCGTGAGCAGCGGGGAGACGGTCGCGCAGAGCGTGAACCACGTGGAGAGGGCCACGCCGAGCGCAAGCCGCGTGGGGACGGTCGCCCCGAACGTGAGCCGCGTGGAGAGGGCCACGCCGAGCGCAAGCCGCGTGGGGAAGGTCGCGCGGAGCGTGAGCCGCGCGGAGAGGGTCGCGGCGATCGCAAGCCGCGGGGTGAGGGCCATGCGGAGCGCAAGCCGGTGGAGGGTAGTGACCGTCGTAAGAAGCCGGCTGCTGCGGGTGCTGCTGGTGATGCCGCTCCTGCTGCACCGGCCCCTGAGCGCAAGCCGCGCGCGACCGGCCCCACCGCTGCCTGCATCCTGCTGCGGGTGCCAAAGAAGATCAAGTTGTCCGACATCAAGGCGGAGTTGGCCAGCCAAGGCGGCGCGGTGCCAGATGACATGTTCTGGTGCGGACCGAGCAGCGCCCACGCCGTGCTGAAGTTCGACTCCGTGGACAAGGCCACGGCGCTGTACTCGAAGAAGGTCTTTACGATTCAGGAGGAGTCCATCCCAGTCAACTACTACCACGAGTAGAAGAGAGGGGAAAGCGGTGAGTGCGGGAGAGATGGAAAGGGTGCGAGGTGCGCGATGCCTTCGGAGCGTGTGTGCCAAGTCGTTAAAGGCGGCTTTTCATTGCTCCTTCCTGTGCCACGCACACGCACTCGCGAAGGCGCGCCGTACCGCCCAGCATCTCCTACACACATCTATATATATATATTGGATTTCAGTCAACTCTGGCTGTTGTCATCGCCACTGCGCTGTGCGAAATTTAATATAAAAATCCTTTGTTTGGTTTGGCTTTTTCCGGCGGTACCCGCCATAAGAGAGAACGAACGGAAACGAGAGGAGTACACCTAAGTTCAGATTATTTATTTTTGGAAGAGAAAAAAAAACAACCCTTTCCCCGGTGGTTTACGCCAGAGGAAGAAAAATGACGACTGCGCTCAATCGAGGCAAAAGCGGCGTCACTCGTTCATCTCTACCTTATTATTATTAACGTTCCGCGGATGAATGTGGATATTCGTTTGCTGTGAACGATGACGTAGTGGAGAGAGTAATAATCAGAGTGAAGGCGAGGTGATGTTGTTGTTGTTTTGCTTCGTTTGGTTTTGGTTGTGGTGCCTGCGGTGCCCAGGCGCTGCCATCTCTCTCTATCTGTGTGTGTGTGTGTGTGTGCGTGTGTTTTCTTAAAGGCAGCATTTGTAGTTTTGGTCGTTGTTGCTGTACAGCCGCTTTCTCTTGCCCGCCTTCATCGCGGTGTCTCACGAATTCATCTCTTGCTCTCTTTCCCTTTCTCTCTTTCCCTCGCTGTCTTGTGGACTGCGCACCTGCGCCGCTTCAACGCACGGCACCCTCTCCGCCCGCCCTTCACTTTCTCGCTCCGCCGCGACGCCCTGCAGTGTCTCATATAGTTGTGTTCATTTCTTTTTTTTTTTGTCTTCTCCTGTGTTAGCTCGCGGTGTTTTATTGTTTCTTGTTTCTCCCTCCCTTCATTCCCCTTTCTAAGCTAAGCTTATTCCCGAAGCCTAGTCGATCAGCCACAGACGCAAAGCAGTCGCAGACGCACGGAGCCTCGCTCTCTCCGCATCCGTCCCAACCTGTTTGTGTGTCGTCACTCATCTCACAATACCAAAAAGAAAGCTTTAAGAAAAAGAAAAAAAAAGAAAGCATGTCGAAGGTGACCTCCAACGCTGCCGCCTCTGGTGGTGAGGTGATCGGCCGCGACGGTGACCCGACGGTGCGCAAAGCCAACGCGCAGAAGCTGAAGGCCGGCTACACAAAGAAGAAGCGCTTCTTCGAGTGCTGCTATCTTTCGGCCTCGACGCTCCTGTGGTGCAGCAACGTCATCTCGTGCGGGCGCTACTTCGTCTTTGCCTCCGATGCGAACCTCATGCAGCTTGTCTGGATGCCGCTGTTTATCATCGGTGCGATGTGCCTGGCGGATATGGTGTCGGGCCTGGCGCACTGGGGCCTCGACACGTGGGGGACACCCGACACGCCGGTCTTTGGCAGCTTCATTCGCAGTTTCCGCGAGCACCACGTGGACCAAACCGCCATGTGCAAGCACGACTTCATCGAAACGAACGCGGATACCACGCTGCCGCTGCTGCCCGTGCTGCTGCTTCAGTACCTGCGCATCTGGGCGAACAACACCAGCGGCAACGGCTACGTGGCGAACCTGCACGTGTCGAACATCGGCCTGCACGTCTTCCTTTGCACCTTCTTCGTTCTCGTCGCCATCACGAACGAGATCCACAAGTGGTCGCACCAGGCGAAGCAGTCCTTCCTGGTGCGTAAGGCGATGGGCTACGGCATCCTGCTCTCGCCGATCGCGCACCGCAAGCACCACAAGGACCCCTTTGACCGCAGCTACTGCATCACGACCGGCTGGCTGAACCCGCTGCTTGACTCCACCAACTTTTGGCGCCACATGGAGTCCCTGGTGACCGCACTGACGGGGGCGATTCCGCGCGCGAATGATCAGACGATGCTGGGCAAGTAAAGTAACAGTAAAAAGAAATCAAGGATAGTCATATTAATAATAATAACCGTAACAACAAGCGCCGTTTTATCCCTCACCTTATCTTTTTATTCAACATCGCAGAGTGGATTCGGCGCAAAATGCAACGGCGAGCAAAGCGAAAAGGGAAGGTCAACTATAGAGAAAAGATGAGGATCGAGGCAACGCAAAGCACCGCGATCCGCAGAGAGAAGGAAAGAAAGAAAACTTGCGTCTCTGACTGTTCGATTCTAACGTGTGGCGACTCTTTTTTGGTTCTTCTTTCTGCGCTTCACGTTCCGCATAAGGCGCGTTTCTTTTCTTTCGTACTTTGCATGCTGAAGGACGTTCCCACTGTGTTTTCGTTCCCGTTATCCCCTTCGCTTTCTTCTGTTATTTTCTTATAAGTCTTACACAAGCAGGGATGAAAGTCAAGAACGGATGTACGTACAACAGCTTCTCCCGGTCCCGCGCGGGGAGGGGAGCTGCCTCGTTTTGATTTTGTTTTGTTTGTTTTTCCTTTCAACGGTGTGTGCCGTTGTGGCGGCTCGCGGGTGAAGGTTTTTTCTTTTAATGCAAAGTGTCTTCTTCTTTTACCCCTCTCTTCACCAGAAGTGCATGAAAACGTGGAGAAGGGCGTCTTTCTCTCCTTTTTCAATTTCACCTGATTCTTTTCCCTTCCGTTTTTCCCTATTGCAGGTTTGTTTGTGATGACGCTCGGCGTGCGCATGCAGTTCAACTCCGCAACGCTCGTTTTCGTAAACAGCAAAAAAAAAACAGAAACAGAAAGCCCTTACCAAAAATATGTTTTCTTCTCTCTTGTTTTTTCTCGTTTGGTGCCTTGGGGAGCTGTCCTTTCTTGTGTTGGATGTTCTTCCTTCTCAGGCAAGCCCATCAAAACAGTTCATCATTAAATATATATTTATATATATTTGTATCTATAGTAAAAGGTACCCGACGGCCTCTGCTTCTCCAGCTCTCTCTCTCTCTCGCTCTCCGCTCGAAGCACTTTTGTTGTGAGCATCGGGAGTTTTCTCCTTCTCCTCCCGCTTTGGTTGTTGATTGTACGGTTCTTTTTGGCGCTCTTTTGCACGTGGCTCCCGTACCGTCGTTTTCCTTTTACGATTATTAGAAAAAATATCTTCTTGTTGTTGATGTCGATGTTGATGATGTTCTTTTGTTTTGTTTTTGATTGTTTGTCTTTCGCTTTTTGAGTGGCGGGACCGCTGCTCGCACGCACCCACAAGTTTTTCACTCTCCCCCTCCCTTGGCTGCTCGATCCGCATGGGGGTGTGTAAGTCAGAGTGACTGTGGGTGTTCAGCGAGTCCTGTATATATATATATGTATGTATGTGTTGTTTTGTGCCCTCAAAAGAAGTCTAAAGGAAAACAACGACCGGTTTTTTCTTTCCTTCCATAGCGTGGACGCATCAACTCGATGTTTGTGGATTGCCGGCGCTGATACAGGCCCACCTGATTCGCCTTCCGCTGTGCGACGTTGTCTGACTCGTTGTCTGTGTGTGTGTGAGTGTGTGTACGTGTGTGTGTGCGCCTGTATGCGTGCCTGTGCCTGTGAGTTAGGGTGTCGCTCCCCAAAGGAAGAAGAAGAGAGAAAAGGACAAATACACGAAGGGTGATGACCGGGCTGACTGCACGTTGTCGGGTAAGAGGGAATAGAAGAAGTGTGTCGCGTTGCTCTTTCCCAAGCACAAACCCCCGCCCCACAACGGTATTCTCACTTGCAAGGGACAGCCCATCGGAGAGGTGAGAACGGCGCCTCCTCGCATTCTCTGTTTACGTTGTGCGTGTGAAGGGCACTTCCGGGAGCAGACTCCTCCTGTCTCGCCGCTTTACTTCGCATGAACGGCTGTTTCGTTCCTCTTCCTCCTTCTTTCTTTGTTCTTCTCTCTCCTGTCTTGGCGGCAAAGGGCGCGGTCTCGTTGTTCAGAGAGCACACACACACCAACTCCCACCCGTTGGATTTTTTTTTAAACAGTCTGAGTTTCCGCTGATGCCGCGGGACAGCAAGAAAACGAAGTCATCCTGATACGCAAGCAATAAGCCGAAGCTTCCCGCACACAGTCTCCTTTTTCTTCTTTTCTTTTTTCAAATAGCATAGAGCGTTTCTTCACCGGTTGCGCCACCACGTCATAAGTTAGAGAGGTATTGTTCTTCTTCCTTTCAGTAGTACAGCTGTTCATGAAAGCCGTACTCCAAGTCGGTCCCGCGCAGTTCATCGTGGACGGCGCCACCTTCCACCTGCTCTGCGAGGACATCACCCAAACGCTGAAGGCCCTCCTGACGCTCAATGAAAGCGACGTCTCATTAACGCTGCACCTCGACGCCCTCGAGCGCTGTTTGGCCGACGACGCGCAGCGCCTGGTGGAGGCCGGGGTGCCCCTGCCGCGTCGTCTTCCGCACGAAGGCGACGACGTCGACCTGTCCGTCGACGCGGGTGCACCGCCGCCGTCACCGCCACCGCGTCGGCTTAGTGTGAGTCGTGGCGTGCGCGAGCCCATCAACGTCTTCTCATCCGATTCCTTCGACGCGGCCGAAGCGCTCCTGCAGGAGCTGCAGGCCCGCCTCCTCGAGCAGCGTCTGCTCCTAGAGAAGTGTATTACGGCGGGGACGGTCGCGCCGAACGTGGAGAGGCACGAGTCCAGCGTGCGGGACAGCAGTGGAGAAGTGGTGAAGGACGGTGTTCGTAGTGGCACCACTGCGTTGCCGCGACGAGTGGTGCCGCTGCCGCTGCTGCGCATCGACACGTACCTGTCCTCCTCCGTGGATGTGCTACCGGACTACGACGCGCAAGGGCACCGTCGGCGCAGTTCGCTGACGGTGCTGGGAACTTCATCCCTGCCGTTGTAGAGGAGAGAGACTGTGTTTATCGTTCTCCGTATCGCTGTTTTACCACTGCACTTTCCTGCTCCGTCTCCCAATCGAAATATACAACAACATAAAGAATTCATCTGCCTTTTGCAGAAAAGTTGGGCTTCTTTAAGTCGTGACGTGTCTGTTTGTTTGGTTGGTTGTTTTCGTGGTGTGCGGCTCCTCCTTGCAGATAGCGTCGCATGCGTTGCCGCCTGTCCCCTCGACGTACTCACCTCTCCTCTTTCTCTCCCTCGCTTTGCAGCTCAACCCTTCAGACTGCGTTGAGCACGCACAGGAGGTTTGCTCTCATTCGTTTTTCTTTTTCTTTTCATGCGTGTGTGTGTGTGTGTGTGTGGCCGCAAATCTGCAACGGGCATTGTTCAGTTGCACGTCAGCCGTTCGTTTTGTTTTCCTCCTCCCTACAGTCATTCTTGTACTTGTATTTGTTGTTGCTGCATGTATCGCTCAATGTTCTTGTCTTCCCTCCTATTCAGATCCCACGCACACAACATCTCATAACTCGCGATGCATCGTGGGTTTCCTCTACGAAATAGATTCTTTTATATGTAAGCAACGAGCTTCTTCTCATTGCCATCCCCATCACATCCGCCTTCCTGGGAGCTTGCGAAAGGAATGATTGAATGTGAAGTATGGTTTGAATGGAATCTAAGTGAATATCATCTTCGGGGACTCCTTTCTACTTTCTTCTCCTTTTCCACGGACAGTCTTCGACTTCCGCCTTGTTCTCTCTTCTGTTCGTTTTCCCGCCCACCCAGGCCCACTCCGCCCCGCTTTGAGGGCGGACTAATCTTGTTTTGAAGTCTGCCACTGCGTTAGTCTTGGTTCCCGTTCCACGTGAAAAAGATACTAATAAATAAATCAATATGATATGTTGCTGTCTTTCGAAAACTAATGTTGTTGTAAATGACCCCGAGTGATCGTGAGGGTCGTGGTTTATCCCTGTACCGAACGTAGAAGTTAAGGGAGAGGAAAAACCAAAACGCCATTCTTCTACCTCGTTTCTTTCTACTAACTTTTATCTCTCCCCCTTCTCCATCTCATCCTACAAACATAAACAATTATTCCTCCAAATATATATATAGTGCGTTGCTTTTGTCGGTTTATCGCACTGCTAATACTTCCTAGAGTCCTGTTTTTCTCTCTGTTCTTTCTCCGTCGGCTGGCACCCCGTGTGGACGTACACACAGACACACAGACACGCACGTTCTTGGCATGACAGGAAACGCCGCGTACGTGCAGGTGGTGTGTTGGCCCCACACCGTCATCGTCGAAGAGTACAACGTCTTCCGCACAGCGCAGCAGCTTCTGGCACAGGTGCTGCCTTCGCACATCTTGTCCATCACACGCCGACTGTCCGACGCCATGCGACATGCTCGTGTGGCACAACACACGCAAAACAGCGGCAGCGATGATGATGAGCGTTGTGGGGCTGAAGCGGACGTGGACGAGGCGGCAGCGACGTGCATGGCGCCTCTCCCGCTTACAGCAAGTCTCCTGCAAAGATATCTGCAGCAGCGCGAGACGGAAAATCGAGAGAGCGGCGGCCCGCACACGGATAGCGACGAGGACAACAGTAAAAACGCCAACGCTCGAGCTGGCGAGGATCCCTCGCTGACGCTCGTCCAGTGCGGCGACGACGGCGCAGCTCGCTCCTCCGCCCCTCCGCCGCTGCCCAGCTCCCCCCACGGAGGCTGGCTGACGGTGCAGCCGGCTCTCGAGTACGTATCGGCCACCTACGGGCCACTGCACGCCGTCACGTGGCCGCAGTGGGAGGAGCTGCAGGCGCTGCATGGTGCGGAAGTTGCTCCCGTCACCGCGGATGCAGTGGCGGCGTCGTCGGGTGTATTGGTGGAAGTTGTATTGCTATGGTGTCACGAAGGCACCGTGTACCGCGTCACGCCGGAAGAGTTGCGTGTGGTGGAGACGAAAGGCAGCGTCGAGGCCTCCTCCACCGCCGCTCCGACGTCCTCCGCATCCTTTCTGACCTGCAACGTGGAGCTGGAGTACCCGCCCGGCATCCTCCTCTCGCGCAAGCTGCCGCTCCCTCTTGCCGAGCCGCTCCTGACGCGGCGGGAGCTGATCGAGCTGGTGCGACGCACCGCAAACATTCGGCAGCACCAGTCACTGCGTGTGGCGTACCGCGTGTGGCCGCGCCTGCTCGGCGGCGTGCCGGAGTTAGGGATTCCTCTCGGGATGGAAAGCGTCAGCACGAATTACAACGGAAGTGGAAGCGCGGGGGGCGGTGCGTACACCCCAACAACCGGTGGTCCGCCGCTGCGCGCCATCGAGAGCGATTCGGCGGTCGCTGCGTTTGTGCAGGACACGCTGACGCACGGGAGCGCGGCGGTGCGCGTGGTGGCGGTGCAGAGCGCACGCGCGGCTCCTCCCTCTCCGCTACCCACGACAGCACCTGAAAAGCGTCAGGAGCTCCAACAGCGGGTTGTGGGGGGAGGGCGTCGTGCGGACGCCGCGGCCGCACCGGCGTCGAAGGGGAAGATGGCAGGTGCTCTGAAAATCGCCTGCGAGGCGAGAGGTGCCGCATTACCATCATCATCAACAGCAGCAGCAACGAAAACGGAAGCTACGCCTGCACCTGCCTCGACAGGTGTATCGGACAGGTCTGCGGTGAGGACGACACAGACGATGAGCTCTGCGATGCCCGCTGCGGCGCACCAACCTCGGCCAGCAGCACCACCATCGTACACGGTGATGCCGCTGCCGATACAAAAGGGCGACTCGAATTCCGAAGAAGACGGCGAAGGTGAAGGAGAGGATGGAGCTTCTCATAATCCTCCGCCTTCCGTCACGAAGGGGAGCGCAGACGGCGATAACGATGCCCCGCTCTTGGCGAGCAATCGTGCCACGAACCGTGTACCGGAGGCAGTACGCAGCACCGCGCGGCACGACGCAGCAACCACCACAGCAGCAGCAGCCTTGATGCCGGTAACCACCGCAAACACAGCGGCGAACTCCACGCCCTCCCCCTCAGAGGCGTGCAGCCGGCACTCGCACACGCGCGGGCCTGTCCTGTCAAGTGAAGGCGACGACCTCGTGCACGCTGATGACCCGCAACGGCTATCCGGACAGACGGGCACGGAAGTGTGTGAGGAGGTCCATGAAAGGGAAGGGGGGAAGGACAATGTGCCGCAGCGTCAGCGACAAGAGCAGCTGCTGTACGCCGCTGCCGTTTTGAATGTGGGTGTGACAGAGCATGCCTTCACAGAAGTCAACGAGGAAGGGGAGGCGTCGAGCAACGACAAGCCGCCTACGGGCTCACAGGATCGCACTGCCGTTGCGGAGGAGGACCTGCGGAGGAGGCCAAATGTGAGGCAGAACATCGTCAACGAAGGCGACAACGACACAGCATGTGCGAAGGAGGGGAGGAAAGCGGTGGAAGGGTCAGCGAACGCCCCTGCTGCGGTGGCATTCATCGTCCCTACTCCTCCCCAACAGCAGCCAAAAGCAGCAGCGCATACAAGCAGCGTTGGCAGAAGCAGTCTTTTGGACCCCCACTCCATGGTCTTTGTGCGGTACGAGGTCGAGCCCACCGCCGTGTACGTCTCGGGCCCTGTGTCGCAGGCGGCGCTGCAGCAGCTGCAGGACGTCATCTTCCGTCGCTGCTGTGCGCCCCTCAGCTCGGATGCAGACGCGCCGCGGCCACGCTTCCACGTCCACGGTGCCGACGATGCACACGTCAGCAACGTCAGCGGAGCACAAAATGCTGCTGCATTAGACGGGAGAGGGACGGAGATGAATTATACGAATAAGAAGAATAACAGTAATAATAATAGTGACAGCACGTCATCCGGTACGCTGTCGCACGCCGAGTACGTGCTGCCGTTGTACGCGTACACGTTTACCCAGGCAGAGGAAAACACGCTGGAGCGCTGCGTGGCGGAGGTGATGGCGGTGTACCAGGGGCTGGAACAGCTGCCGGCGAAGGAGGCGGCGGAGTGGGCGCAGGCGGCCAGCTTTAGCGTCGCCGCCACACCGGCTCTCGGAGGAAGAGAAGCGACGCTGTTGTGTGCGCGGAGCGAAGATACCTGAGGCCTTCTTTTTTTTTCTTCTATGTCTGCTTTCAATTCTGTTTGTATTGTTCCCGTGTACGCGTACACCTAGAACATCCCTTGCTGCTTTCCAGTGAGGTATATATATTTCTCCTTCCCGTGCGAACAGACGCGAAGAGAAGGAACAGTTCTCATATATATTGTTATTACTATTGTTGTTGTTCAAGGGAGTGGTGAAACAGGGAAATATACTGCAGTGGATTCACGATGCAGTGTGGCCCGCGCGCACAGGACACGGACGCGACTTCATCGTAGCCTGAGAACGACGGGGGATAAACAAGTGAGTAAAAAAAACGGATCGCCATTGTTTTCGATTCGTGTTCTCTGATCGGCGTGCTCGGTGACAAAGCACCTTTGTAGACGCCCCCGATCCGACAGTGAAGGGCTACTTTTCATGTGTACTACGTGCTCATCCTCCTTCAATTCCTTTGTTCTCTCCCTCTCTGTGTGCCTTTGGTATTTGCCCTTCTTTTTTAATATCGGTTGACGCATGCTCTGTGCGGTGTACACAGTATATTCCCAGCACATACATTGGGGAGGATTTTTTTTTTAATTCCCCACATCGGCAAACCAAAGAAACACGTATTACCATTATTATTGTTGTTGTTTTTTCTTGAATGGCCTTCAGCATGCCCTCCGAAGTCGACGGTTCGCCTGATCCGGTTCTCATCCTGCGCGGCTCCGTCCTGACAGCAGCGGAGGAGCAAAAGAAATGGGCGCAGGAGGCGCTGCTGGCGGTGGAGTCCAAAGCCGCTGTCATGCAGGAGTGTATCGACAAGAGCAAAGGACTGTGCAATGTCATCCGTGCGGCAGCGCAGGTGCTGGATGAGCTGCGAACGAACCTGCTCGAGCCACAGAACTATTACGAGCTGTACATGAAGGTGTACAACGTGATGGAGGGTTTTGCCGCCTACCTGGAGGACGCCCATCGCGCAGGGCGGCACACGTTGGAGGACATCTACGAGCAGGTGCAGTATTGCGGTTACATTGTGCCGCGGTTGTACCTGCTGATCGCAGCCGGTGCGGTCTACATTGAGATGGGAGAGCAGCCGGCGCTGGAGATTATGCGGGACTTGGTGGAGATGTGCAAGGGCGTGCAGCACCCAACCCGAGGCTTGTTTCTGCGCCACTACTTGTTGACGGTGATGAAGGGCAAGCTGCCGGGTGACCCTGGCCGGCCGGTCAACGAGGACCCCAACAGCGAGGCAGGCGGTACCGTCGCCGATACGGCGAACCTGCTGGTGCAGAACTTCAAGGAGATGAACTGGCTATGGATTCGCATGGAGGCGGGCAGCTACGTGAACCGCAACGGTGGAAGCACGAATAGCTTGTCGACGAACACCTTGACCCCGCAGCAGCAACAGTCAGCTTCTGCGCGACTCGCCTCTCCCCACCCTTCCTCCTCTAGCTCTGCTCCGAACTCGCCTCTCAGTCCGCTGAACGGGCAGCAGCGTACGTTGCGGGCCGCGCAGCGGACACAGCAAGAGCGCCGTGCGATGTGCGTGTTGGTCGGCATGAACCTGGTCCGCATTTCGCAGCTCGACGGCATCACGCGCGAGGTTTATGTGAAGACGCTTCTGCCGCAGCTGCTGTCTATCATGGTCCGCTACTGCGAGCCTCTGGCACAGCAATACCTCTTCGAGGTGCTGATTCAGGTGTTTCCGGATGAGTTCCACCTCTTCACCATCGACAAGCTCTTTGACGCGATCAGCAGGACGGTGCACGGGGTCGACGTGCCGGGTCTGCTGCGCTCGCTGATTGAGCGGCTGTGCAGGTACGCGATGGACGTGCAGGACGGTGTCACCGACGTTTCGAGCCCCGAGGAGGAGGCACAGCTGCGCGATCTGTTTCCCATGCTGCTCGATCGGCTGTCCAACATGCCGGTCAGCTACCACGCGCATATCAAATGCCCAAACGTGATAAAGCGCACCTCTGCGATCCCGCCGCCGGCGCCGATGCTGCTCGGGACCTACGTGAGCACCGTGCGGCATCTCGTGACGGTCGCGCTGACGCTCTACGGCTCCTCGGCGAAGCGGCGCACCATGGCGCTGTCAAACATCGTAGATGTCGTCGCGGCGAAGTTTACGGCGGCGGCAGCGGCAGCGGCAGCGGCAGACTCGGGCAGCGATCCGAGCAGCGGTATGGGGGCTGCTTCTTCGTCTGCTGCAGAAGCCGCCGACGGTCACCCCAACAGGGCGGCGGACGCCGAAGCGCGAGAGGAGGCGGACGAGGAAGGTGGAAGTGACAGCCGCACGAAACGCACCGCTGCGGGCAACAGCAAGTCTGCCGCCGCCACTTCTTCTTCTTCCGCTGCCAAGTCGAAGAAATCTGCTACCGCTGCAGCCGAAACCGCCGGCATCAGCCCAGCCGCGGCCCTCGCGGCAAGTCAGTTCATCGTGCACATCATCAACGACTGCTGCGCGTCTGTCGAGGAAGTGCTGGGCATGGAGGGCATCGAAACGCTGACGGCGTGTCTGCCTTTCCTGGAGCGTCGTGATGTAGCCATGGCGGTGTGCGACGTGGCGCTGCGTGGCAGCACGGGTGCGCCGCTGCTGCCGGCCGTGTCGAAAGCAGCCACAGTGAGGTCGTCCTCCTCGGTGGGTAACGTCGCGGTGTTGAAGCCAGCGGTGGTGGTCACCGCCCCGCCACCGCGTCCGCGGCCTCTCACCGCTTTAGAGGACGTCGCCCGGCTGTTTGAGCTGCTCGATCCCCTCCTCGTCGATCAACCCGACACCCCGTCCGATCCGCAATTGATCTACAAGTACAACCCGCAAATGGAGTTTGTCGACGAGCAGCATTGCGTGTGCCGGGTGCTGCACTTGCTGTCGAATGAGGATCCGTCCGTGTATATGAAGATGCTGACGGGCGTGCGGAAACTGCTGTTGCTAGGCGGGGCCCGACGGATCCCGCTGACGTACCCCACGTTGATTGCACTGCACCGGCGTGCGGCAGTGCGTCTGCACAACCAGTATGTCATTGCGACGAAGTCAAAGAAGCGCAGCAAGGGCGCGGAGGCGGTCCATCGTGATCCGGCGGCTGGGGCGGGCGCCGACGGCGGCAACGGAGAGGAGGAAAGTACGGAGAACAGCAATGCGACGCAAAACACGGAGGCAGAGGTCATCGATGAGGCGGTCACGGCTGCCTACACCAAAAACATCCGCAAGTGTCTTTCGCATTTGTACTCAGGCGACAGCAAGAGTTTATTGGAGGTGTACGCGGTGGAGATGCCGCTGCGGGCGCTGTCCGAGTACGTCACGTGCGCTCTCACCGCGGAGGCGTGCGGGCAGAGCGAGACGAGCTACACCCTGTTCGCGGAAGCGCTGACGCTCTACGACGCCCACGTCGGCGACACACCGGATCAGGTCACCGCGTTGGTCGACTTCGTGAACGCGTTGGCGCAGATGACGTCCATGCCGGAGGAAAACTACGAGGTCCTCGCGGCGAAGGTGTGCCAGTACGCGTCGAAGCTGCTGAAGAAGCAGGATCAGAGTCGCCTCATCGCCGTTTGCGCGACGCTGTTTGCTAAGAAGCAACTCTCCCAGGAGAACCAGCAGCGGGTGCAGGAGTGCCTGCGCCGTGCGTTGAAGCTGGCGGGGCAGGTGCTGGCCCTCCCCCAGCTGCAACTGTACGTGCAGCTCTTAAACGTGTTTCTGCACTTTTACACGGCGAAGATGGGCTACATGGTGTCCGTGGACCTTGTGAACGAGCTCGTCGAGAAGATAAACGAGGCGAGCGAGGCGCAGCGGGAAGCCGTCGCGGGGGCGGCGTCGAATCTCCCGGATGCTGCCACGACGACGACTGCTGGAGAGAGCGCGGAGGGTAAAGAAAAGGACGGTGCTGGTGCTGGTGCTGCCGCTGCCGCGGCGGTTGCTGCGAGCAGCGACGGAGAGGCCGCAGCGGCGTTCGCCAACGTTCGTCTGGTGTACCGCAACATTACCAAGTACATTCGCTCTCGCCAGTCAGCGGAGGAGAGTTGGGGTGCCATTGAGGTGTAGCGCGCGCGTACAATTTTTTGTTATTATTGTTATCATTTCTGGACTTTCGTTTGTGCAAAGTGACGCCGCTCCGAGCTTCACCCACCGCCTCGGTCGGCCAATGGGACGTTCACTTTCCTCCTGCCATGTGCGGTGTTACTCTTGTGAGACGTCTTTCTTAGAATATTATTATAGAAAATAGTGATGTGCACATGTCTGTCTGTGGGTTTGCTGTGGAGGCCGTCTTTGCGGCGGCCCCTCCTCCTCCGTTGATGGTGATGTTTGCTGTGCGATCGCCTTACCGTCCTTTTTGTGTTTTCACCTTTGCTTTCCCGGTCATTTTGTGGTGGGGTATCTCTCGAGACTTACTCTTGTCGTTGCTGTCGTGTCGTGGTGCTGTTCGAGGCTCTACCGTTTTGCTGCAACTTGAAGAGGAACACAACCGTGAATGCTTGCGAAGGCCTCTCTTGCGCCGCATCGCCGTCTTGTGTCCCCACGGTGAGGGTCTTTTCCATTCCCCCTACTTCCCTCCCTCTCTACCTAGAAGGAAACCTACACAGGATGCGCCGACTGCGAGCGCGTGTTGTAGTCGTTGGTGTTACTCCCCGTCCGTCCTCCTCTGTCCTTCCCTTTCTTTCTGTTTCCGTTGCTTTTCATTCCGTTCTCCATATTCCTGGAAGAAGAGGAGGGGAGAAGCGAAATGAGCTCCTTGGCCGACCAGCTACGCTCCGACCTCGCCGCGCTTCGGAACTGCATCGTTGCGCAGCGCCTCCACGCCGCGGCGTCGCTTCCCCTACCCGATTCAGAGACCCTTTCTGTTGTAGCCGCAGATCAGCAGCACCCGTTACAGCAGCGGTCGCCGCACGCCAAACCACTTTTGAAAAGTCAATCATCAGCATTATCATCATCATCCGCAGCAGCAGCAGCAGCAACCTCCCCTGTCGATCCCTTGTGTCAACTGCAGGAGGATCTTCAAGCCGCTACCGCCCAACTCCACGCCGAACGTGCGGCAGTGGCGCAGCTGCGCATTCAGCAACGTTGCGATGAGGCCGCGATCCTCCGGCTAACCGAACAGACGGAGGAGGTGGATGGCCAACTCGCGCAGGCCACGTCCGAGCGCGACGCCTGGCAGCAACGGTGCACCGCCGTGGAGGCGATCCACGCGAAGTGTGCGGTCCACCACTCCTGTGTGCGCGAGCAGGTGGAGGCGCTCCAGCAACACGTAAAAGATGTGGAGGCCGTTCATGCTACACTCACGGCATCCGCAGCGGAGCTTCGCCGTGTTGCCGCGCGACTGACGCAAGAAAACACACGGCTGCACGAAATGTTGAAGGGTCATGCGGCGGAGCTGTTCCGACTGTCCTCGGTGGAAGTCGATCTACGCGCAGCTCAGCAGCGCCTGTGCACCTTTGAGCAGCGGCAGGAGGAATGGGAGGGCGAAATGCGACGCCTTCAGGGCTACTTTACTTCCGTGAAGGACGAGTACGCTACCGGGATGGAGTTGGTGGCGGCGCTGCAGCACGAGCACCGTCAACTGGAGGCCGCGCTGGCGCAGAGCGAGGCGCAGTGTAACGGATGGGCGCAGCTGTTTATGGATTCCGCGGTGACACCTCCTGCAGGTAAGGCGGACGACACGCTGTCAGACGGAGGGAAAGAGGAAGTGGAAGATAGAGTGGCGTTCGATGATGCTTCGAAGAGTCCGCGTTCGCCTCTCGACACGGAAGTACCATCAACTACCACCTCCTCCACACTTGCAAACCTTCAGCGCCGACAGGCAGACACAGAAGATGACGACGTCTCCTTTGCAGCGGAAGAACGTCGCGATGGTGCACACGGTTCACGTGAGCACCGCGCCGCCTTCACGCAGCAGCTGGAGGCAAAGGTAGCCGACCTCGCTGTGCAGCTCTTCGCAGCGCAGGCACGCGCAGCACAGGCAGAGCGGCACGTGGAGCAACTCGCCCAGGTGCAGTTGGTGGACATGGCGGTGCTTACGGAGCTGAAGGCGATGGTGTGTGTGCTGCGTCCCCAAACAGAGTCCTTGGCCACGTACAATGCCCAGCTGCAGGCGCGGCTGCTGGCGACGGAATGCATGACAGAGCCGCTGATGGAGTACGTTGTGCAGCTCGCCACGGCGTACACGGAGGAGGTGTGTCGCCGTTGCAATCCGCAGCTTTGTTCACCAGGGCATCGGGAAGGCGGCGGGGAAGCGGTGTTGAGTGTGAAAAGCAGCACAGATGCCGGCAGCGCGGAGGAGCGCGGTACGACGGTGCCGCCGCCTGCGCAACGCGAGCACGTGCCGGGGAAGCGGCATCGGCTGCGTGTCACCGCCCTTCAGCCTCGACGTGGTGCATAACGTACGACGAGCGACGCTCCTTCGCTTGTTCGTTTGATAGGTTCAATGGATGTGTTTAATGTATATTCATCTTTGCGTTTGTGTTGCTGCTCTCCTCTGCTCTTTCATTTGATCGCACATGAAATACCACACAAAGAAAACTCACTCCCTCTCTTTCTTTCTTCTCTTCCGCTGTGATGCGGCTGGCTGCCGACCTCGCCCTGAAATACACGGCGGCGCGCATCTCTCTCGCCGGGCGGTGGCGGCAACGAATGCAACGAAAACTGCTGACACGCTCACGCACTCGTTTGGTTGTGCTCCCCACCCCACTCCCTTCGTTATTCCCGCTCCTCATCCCTTCTGTATCTCCTTCGTACATCCATATATATATATATATATTAGAATCGTCGTCGGTGAACTGCCCATTTGTCAGTTCTGTCGTAAACCTGTTTTTCCTTTTCCCCCCAGGTGATTCCTGCATGCGTACGTGCGCGTGTGCGGTACGGTGGAGAGACGCTTAATGAAAGAAAAAGGGGAAGCTTATTCATTGTAATTAAGGCATTTGTGTGAGTTCCGTTGGCGCAGGCGCCGCAGCACCACATTTTTCGCACACACACACCGCAGCCTAGGTGGGAGTCCTCCTCGGCACCAGCGACACACGTGAATTGACTGCTGTTATTGTTGTTTTCTCTTTTCACTTTTTTCTTCTTCTATTTATTTAAAAACAAAAACCGAGACAATGGTCCGTGAAACGGAGCTGTACGAGGTGCTGCAGGTCTCCGTCGAGGCCGACGAGCACGAGATCAAGCGCTCCTACCGCAAGCTAGCTCTCAAATACCACCCCGACAAGAACACAGGCGACGCGTCTGCGGCAGACATGTTCAAGAAGGTCAGCAACGCGTACGAAGTGCTCAGCGACCCCGAGAAGCGCCAGCTGTACGACAAGTACGGGAAGAAAGGTTTAGAGGGCGGCGCGGGCAAGGGCGGTGGCTTCCACGACGCGTCGGATATCTTCTCCATGTTCTTCGGCGGCGGCGCACGCGAGCGCGGGGAACCGAAGCCGAAGGATATCGTGCACGAGCTGGAGGTGAAGCTGGATGACCTGTACAACGGTGCAACGCAGAAAGTGATGATCTCGCGCGATCGCTTCTGCGGGGCCTGCGGCGGCACCGGCGTGAAGGCGGGTGCGCAGCGAAACACGTGTGCGCAGTGTCGCGGTCGTGGGGCGCTGCTCCGCACGCAACAGATATTCCCCGGTTTTCATCAACAGGTGCAGGTGCAGTGCCCGAGCTGCAACGGCGAGGGCGAGACGGTGAGCGCGGCGGACGTGTGTAAGGGCTGCCGTGGTAAGCGCACCGTGCGGGAGAAGACCGTGCTGGAGGTGCACATCGAGCGCGGCGCGCACAAGACGGAGCACTTCACCTTCACCGAGGAGGGCAACCAGGAGCCGGGCCTGCGCTTGGCGGGCGACGTGCTGATCTTTTTAAGCGTGAAGCCGCACCCAGTGTTTCACCGCGTGAACGACCACCTCGTGATGCGTTGCCCCATCACATTGCAAGAGGCCCTTTGCGGGTTCGAACTGCCGCTGGAGCACCTCGACGGTCGGACGCTGACGGTGAAGGCCTCTCCAGGGCAGGTGGTGCACGGCAACAGTGCGTGGAGCGTGTACAACGAGGGCATGCCGATCAAAGGCACCGGCGGCCTGCAGAGGGGTAAGTTGTTCGTCTGCTTCGACGTGGAGTGGCCGGAGACGCTGCCGCGGGAGCAGGTTGACCAAATCGCAAAAGCCCTGCACGCCCCGGAGAAGCTCGGCAAGCTCGGGGGGCAGGTGGTGGAGCTGAGCGAGTACCGGAGTAAGGCGAAGGCGGGCGGCAAACGCAGAGGCGGTAAGAAGGGGAACGGAGCGCGCGGTGCGGCGGCGGGACGTGGCGGTCGTCGTCCGTCCGCGCGTGCGGAGGAGGAGGACGAGTTTGAAGACGTGACAGATGATGAAATGGAAGACGACGAGCAGCAGCAGCAGCAGCGGTACTTCCGCGGTGGGGCGCCGAACTTCGGCGGTAATGCGCAGACGGTGGAGTGCTCGCAGCAGTAACCAGATCCGATGAAGCGCGAGGGAGCGCACATGAGCACGTCGAAGAGAGCGAACAGAGAAGGATTTCGTTGCTGCCATCCGTTGCTGTTTCAATAAGAAGGAGGAGGAGGGTGTTTGGGTGCGTGTAACGTGGGTGGGGTTTTTTTTTTTGCTGAAACAACAAAGAAGAAGTACAGAACGATGAAAAAACAAACATCGCCCAGCACACGCGTTCGTTTCCTTCATTTGCTCGTTGTTGTTACTCTGCTGTAGTGGTGTGTGTGTGAGTGTGTTGGCAACACCAATCCTGTCGTGAAGGTAATACTTATGTAAGCGTGTTCTCGCTGCGTGTTTTTGTGTTTGTTTTCGGTGGTGTATACGTAGCTGTGTTGACGTCTCCGTGAACGGTTCACGTGGAACTCACGTGGCTCTCCGCTCTTCTCCTGCATCGGCGTGGTTGTGTCGCGCTCCTCATCACTTACTCGCTTTCTTTTTGCTCTGTATTTGGTTTTCGTTTTTTTGCTGAGATACATCCTAACGCTTCTCCCTTTGTGCGGGGAGGGGTTTCCGCCGTGCGCTCCGTGTGTCTCTCTGAATACATTTATATGTAACTCTATTTGCTAAGTCAGATTTTTCTCCTGTCTTATTTGTATGTTTTTGGTAAAGAGTAACTGCCTTTAAAACCCACAAAAAAAGGTATTCGTAGGTGAGTGTTCCGAAGGGAAATTGTTACTGTGGTTGTGGACGACGACCCGCTTCGTGCCTCCGGTGCGTGAAGGGACACACACAGAGAGAGAATGCAAACAGCGGTAACACAATGTGACGGGAGCTGCACTCGCTGCCCTCTCCAGTCACTCGTCCTGGCAGCTCTGCCCTCCGTGCGCCGCTTCGCCTTTCGTTTCGACAGCCCCGCTGACTTCTCGTGCTTCATTTCCCCTCTTTACACGCCCTTCTCTTTCCTTGCCTTCCCGCAACCGTTTGACCTCACGCACTGGGCTCACCTTGGAGACATCTGCAACCGAGGCACAAGAGGACTGTTGTCCGTCAGCTGCTACCGATCTGCTATCTCAACCACACCACCACGATCACCACCGCCAGCGTCGTAAGACGAAAGCAATGCTCAAGCGGCAGTCTCTGTGGGTGCCGGTGGTGAAGCACAACCCTGCCTTTCTCGACGGCTTCCGCAGGTTCCTCACTAACAACCCCATTACCATCCTCAGCTGCTCGTTGATGAACGTAAAGCCTGAAGACATTCACGTTGCCCTTGTGCCGGACGCCCGCCACCCGTCCAAGCAGGTCGCAGCGATGATGGCCTTTCCGGTCCGGGTAGCCCCGGCGGCCTGCGACAACGTGCATGATCACGCGCACCACGACAAGCCTGTTTTACGCCGCGAGATCGCCTTCGGCTTCGCGACGACGGTCTGCGACTCATTCAATTCCCTTCACGTGATGGAGCGACTATTACCGCATTCTAATGCTCACGTGTCGGTGAACATCCAGTCGCAGATGACACGGCCGTTGCGTGAGGGCGAGACGGCGGTCGTGGTCAGCTCGATCGACAAGTTCGGGAAGCGGCTGGTGTACTGCAAGGCAGAGTTCTTTGTGGAGCCGGCTGAGGGGAGCGGTGTTCTGACGCCTGAGTTCGTAGAGCGGGAAAGGAACTTGAGGACCGTTGACGACCTGCGCGCTGCGCTGATGTATTACGAGAAGACGATGAACGGAACGCACGTGAAGTCGATCCTGCCGGATGTGAAGGCGAAGTGAATGTGTGCGAATTCGACGCGCGCGGTTTGGACGCGAAGCCACACATGAAGTGAGAGCTGAACGGGGGCTCAACTCCGCCCCTCTCCGTCTATTCCTTTCTGTTTTGTGTGACGGTGAGATTGGTGCTCCTTGCTTCTCCTTCCGTTTTCTTTGCTATATTATCGGCTTCCGTTGATCACAAGTACATCCTGATGTTTTCTTTGCCGCCGTCGCAATTGCTTCGACGTATTATAAAAAGCGGTATATCGATATCGTGGTTTAAGCGATGCCGTCGTGGGGCTGTCACGTGTGGGGGCGGTGGTGGCTCACCTGCGGACGTGCAGTGACGGCGTTTCACACGCGGGTGCGTCTGTCGGCGAGTTGTCGAAGTCCCTTATTTTTAACAGCGGCGAGATGTGTGCCGTCGCCTTTCCAGCTTTCTCTTTCTCTCTCTTTGCATCTGACGCCCTGCTTCTTCGTTCTGGCGGGACCCTCGTGCAAACGAATGCACGCACGTTGAGCAACCACTTCCTACGTGAAAGGGTAGGTATATACGTGTATATCGGATTCGTTTTTTTCTTTTCTGATACCTCACAAGAAGGTCACTTTGCGATGGCCAAGAAGAGACGGCAGCGTAGCGCCAACGCGGCCGCGGCGCACACCGCCGACGCCACCGTGTCAGCCCGACCTCTCCTAATCGCCTCCACCACTGTCGTGACCGCGCAGGAGGCGCTGCAAACCGCGTTGGAGAGGCTGGATGCGATTGCACAGGAGGCGCACGTTTACACTCGCCAATTGAAGCAAGCTGAGCTGAGCAACGGGAACAGCGCGCCAGCAGCGGCAACGCCGACGGCCTTTTCTGCTTCCTCGTCTTCGACTGTTCCGCCGCACAAGCGCCCGCGCGAGGATGGTGACGATATCACGGATAGCAAAGCAGCGCAGGCGGTGGTGGTCACCGCAGCGTCGCTCTCCAACTCCCGTCTGGACGTTTTCGCCGCCACCTCGACGTTGCAGTACCGCACGTTGTGCACCGCCGTGGCCGCCTTTGGCCTGCAGCTGCTGCCGTCCCTCGAGGACGTCTCCAAACGCGTCACGCTGGCGGTCTTGACACCCGCCTTGTCCACACCAGAGGCATGGGAAACGTTCGCGATGCTGTGCACGACGTACCGCGCAGGCATGGCACACCCTGTGAACGAGATAATGGAAAGCCTACTGCGTGAACCCGGCGTGTTGCTGCTGGACGCGCCGCAGCTCGTGCCGGCGTGGTACGCGGAGACCTACGTGCACGTGCTGCCCGGCGGCTGCGCAGCGAACACAACGACCGCGACGTTTGGCGGCCTGCTTTCGTTCGCGGAAGATCAGAAGGTGCGTGACACCTCCTCAGAGAGTGCTCCTGTGCAGCATCTCGTGCGAGTGCACACGGACCGTGCAGCGCGTAAGCTGTGTGCGTTGGTGGACATCATCTACGCCGCCGGCGGCTACGTGCCGTCGTCCACGCTGCAGCAGATGGCGCTGCGGCACGTCATGGAAGTGGTGGAGAGCGGCGTGCTGCCGTGCTACCGGAGCGCGTCCGAGTCCGGTGAAGAGACGGTGGCGGTGTTTCACACATCATCCGCCGCAGCACCAACCACACCCAGCACAAGCGGACACGCAGAAGCGAGCAGCGAGGGTGCCCAACACGTTCTGCGCTGGCGTGTGCCGCCGGCCTGGCACGCGGTGTGCCTGCAGCTGCTGGAAGCTTTCATCTTCACTATCCACCCTGCGGTGCCGGCGCAGCTGCTCGTCGCCGTGTCACACATTATGAACGTCGTGTCGGCCCGCTTGCACCGTGGTGTTCCGGTTCTCTGCGACGACGATGCTCCTTCTACAGAAGAGCCGAATGAGGGAGCAACGAAGGAGACGATGGCGCCGCCGTTGCCGGTCTCACACGCAGTCAACGCAGCGGTGGTGCGCCTGGGACACGTACTGCACCTCCTACAGCACCCGGTGGTGCTCGCACCCTATCAGCCGCCGCAGCTTACGTTGGAGAAGGCGAAGCGGCGTGTGTGGAGTGTCGACACAGAAGCGACGGCTTCGACTCCGACGGCGACCGCAGTAGCAGTGGTGGAACAAAAGGACGCGTCTCCGCCAACGTCTGCGCAGACGGCGGCGGCGGTTCCGGTCGCTCCTGTTCAGGCACCACCCACCTTAGGCGCCGCACCCGTCACAGCAGCTGCACCGCCGACGCCGAGCAGCGCGCCGTCTGTTGAGCGAACGCAACTTGCGGTGAAGCCGACTCCTGCTGTCCCACCAGCTGCGACGCCCGCAGCACCTTCGCAGCAGCCCTCTCCTGCATCAAAGGTGACAGCGCATAGCAGACAGAATGAGGAGGAGGAGAATGAGGACATCCCAGACGTTGTCCTTGAGGATTGATGTGCAGCCTGCCGGGCCGTAAGGGGCAGCGGATGATGGCCGTGTTGGGGAAATAATAAAACTATTTTTCTCTCTTTTAATCTCGACTAAGGAGTTGGCGACGAGTAGGCAGCGGGAGGCCGTTGTGTGTTGCGAGGCTGTCACGTCGTCGCGTAATAGTAACATAAAACTGTTGGTGGTTTTCGGAGCGTACCGGATGGGCCGTGCGTGTCGCCTGCAAGAAGGTAAAGCCACCGATTTGCTAGTGTTCTTTGGAAGGGGTTGGTTGGGCGCGCCTTTTAACTGTCGGGTACGAGCGCTCAGCCGTGCTCGCAACTGCGGATTTCAGCTTGCTGTTTACGTTGCGCCGAAGAGCTTGCTGCTCTTCGTATTTCCCCTGAGTGCGGCGAGCTTTTTGCAGATTGCTGTAAAGAGCGATGCCGCGAGGAAGCAAAGAAGAAAAGGATGAAAACAATAGCGGGCACAGGCAGACACACTTTCCTTCCGCCTACTTCTTCTACGACACACACACACACACACACACACACACATCCATTCGTCTTCTACTCACTTGAAGTTCCTTCGTTGTTGCTTTGTTTTGTTTGTTTGTTTGATTCTTCGAAACGATGTTGCGCCGAGTCGCCTTTGCCGATCTGCCACGCGCGCCCCGGTCGGTGCGCGTCCTCCACCACACCAGCGGCGGGGTCGTCATCGCCGCCGTGGCGTACGACCCGACACCGACGCTGACCCCCACCTCCCCCTCTCCCCCTCCGCCTCCGGGACCGCTCTTTTTCAGCGTAGTGGAGATGCCAGCGCCGAATGAGCGCGGGTTGCCGCTGCGTGTCGTGCACGTGCGGGTGCCGCAGCCGTCGACGGCGGTCAACTCTCTCACTCTGCTGCGCAGCGCGGATGGCGAGGACGTGTACTTGGTGGTGCAGGCGGTGGAAGCGGTGCCCACGCCTCCTCAGACGCAGTTCGGGGTATCGCCGAAATCTGTCACCACGTACGTGTACCGTCGGCAGGTGGTGAAGGTGGAAGCCGCAGGCGCGGATGCAGATCGTGACGGCGACGCGGAGGGTGAGTGGTCACAGGCGGAGAACGGCAACGTTGAGGGGGCCGATCTTGTTTCGTCGCCTGTCTCCGCCGGGGCAGCAGGAAGCGGGCAAGGCAACGGCACGGCCCACACAGCCGGTGTGCGGATACGCTATCAGCGACTTCCGCGCACGGTGGCAGACGCCGACGGTCCGCTATGGACGGCCGCGACGGCCTTCAGCGCAGCGGAGACGCCCATTTTCGGTGCCTCGGCACAAGCAGCCGCACCAGCGGCGGGGACAGGAAGTGTGGCGCTGGTGACGGCGAGTGCTGCGGTGGCGGCTTCGTCGTCCGCGAACCAGCTGCAGCTGTGGTGCCTCACCGGCACCCGCCTGGCGCTGGCGGCGACGTACCAAATCCCTGCTCTCTCTGGGTTTCCCATTTCACAGATTCTCACCGTGCCGGGTACACAGGACGCTGTCTTGCTGCGATGTCACAACAGTGTAGTGGAGGTGGATGTTGCGGCGCTGCGCAGCGGCTGTGCGCACTACCCACACATCGTCACTACGAATGCGTTATTGACGCGTGCCTGGCGATTGTCGCCGCACGATCGGCTGACTTCCTGCGACACGAAGGACGCGCTGCTGTACGCCGGCACTGAGGCGGGCGACGTCGTCGCATGGGACCTTCGCACGCCAACCTCCTCCGCAGCCAACGCGCAGCCGCTGACAAGCCGGTCGATCGGAGTGCCCATCACCGGCCTGTACGCGCCGTACGCCACAGGCTTCATCACGTGCGACGCGAGCGGCGGCGTGCGGGACTGGGTGGAGCGGGGCGACATGGCAGAGGAGGATATGCACGAAGGCACAAACGACGGTGCGGCGGCCTCGTCGCAGTTCCCGTACTGCTCGCGGGTGCCGGTGGAGTCGCCGAACGGGTTGGAGGGCTGCGTGGCGATGGAAGGGCACGACAACTTCGCGGCGGTGGTGACCGAAGGGGGTCGCCTGAGCCTCTATTTTTGTAGTTGAGCAACTTGGGTCGTCGGGTCACACACCCTACTCGTTATCCACGGCGGGATAACGCTCACTGGACAGTCTTGCTGAAGGATACGCCCTGCAATACCACGGGTCAGCACACGGAAGCAACCGTACCAATTCAAGAAAGCCGGCCGGGCTCCTGAAGAAAGACTGCAGGCGTGCCTCACAAGACCAGCACGGTTGCAGAACGCCGCACCTCTCTCCCTCTGTCTTCAACGTCGAAGGAGCGGTTGTGTTAAACGGGAGATCGGGAGGCGCAGAAGTGCTGTACCGACGAGACGGCTGTGAAATCCAAAGTAATTCTCCTCGTTGGAATAAAGTCACCTAAAGAAAGAAAAAAGGACAGAGAGTCGACGCGCTTTATTGTTATCACGGGCAACGTGTATTGCTCTTGCTCAGGCAGCTGAGGAGCCGAGCTTCTAGTGCAAGGCGTACTCCGGCTTGTGACGTGGCATGCCTTGCTGCACCTCTAACCCCTCCTTCCTCCCTCTTTCTTTCTTGGCTTTGCTGCCTTGTAAAGCTCCATCCTATGTCGGCTTTAACGTCCTCTACAGACTCCACAGCGGGTCGGAGCAGCAGCGGCGGCACCAACACCGGATCGACATCCACGGCTGTTTTTTTGCGGTACTACGTCCCTTTGCCGCTGCGTGTGGTGAACGAAGACTATGCCCTTGTTGCCGGGTTTCTCGGTGGTATTGTGATCTTCGCCGTGTACGTGAGCGTGCTGGTCTGCTTGCGGTGCCTGCAGCAAGCGCAGATGCGCCGGCCATCACTCGCACCCGCACAGCCGACCAACAGCAACCGTAGAGAACTGCGTCCGCGCGGCGTGGAGGGGGCGCTCACGCGTCACGCGCAACAACCGTCACAGCAGCAGCAACGGCCGCCACAGCCCCCACCACCAGCAGCAGCAGCAGCAGCAGCCGAAAGCAGAGGTGATGTTTCTGTGCAGCGTCTTTACGGTGCGCCATCGACCGTCGCGGTGCACTACGCACGCGGGATGCAGCCCCTGCACGCCGCCGGCCCTCCCACGAGCCCACCGCCACCACCACCACGGTAAAACAGAAAACAAAGAAATATAGAGAAAGAGAAAGGGGGAAAACAACGAAGACACTCCTTTATGTATTGCAAATGCTCGGTGAACCGACGGCACCGCTTTCCGCGTGCGCGGTGCGCTGTCTGTGGCTCTTTCGCCTTCTGCGGTTGCGCCTGCTGGCCTTCCGCCGCGCCGCGTCTGGCGTTTCGATTCCTCCTGTCTTCCCCCCCCCCCTGTTCTTTCGCCCAGGCCTTGGACCCCCTCTGCCGAGATGGGCTCTGAGGAAAAAGTTCGCAAACAGAAGGGTTCGAACCTTCGCGTGAGATCACACCTGCTTAGCAGGCAGGCGCCTTAACCACTCGGCCATATTTGCTTGCCCCGTGAAGGGGGCAAAATTAACGTCCATGATACATCCGGGACTCAGCGCCGGGCCAGGCGTTTCCCCGCCGCCTCGCGGGTGGCCGAGGGGCGGGGCGCCGAGCCCAACCCCTGACGGAAAAGCCGAAGGGGCAACACCCGCGCAAAAAGGCCGAGAAAACGCACCGCGGGAAGAAGAAGGGAGATCGCAAAGGTGGCGGAAAACGAACGCAGAACGCGCCGCCGAAAACTGCAGACAACGCCGTCAGCGAAGCCTTCCTTTTTTCGTTGCGCGTGCATGGTGCTGCAGCACATTCGCCTTGACATTCGCGCGCTTCGCGGATGACTCAAATAACGGTGGGGCAAAGCCCACGGCTTTTGTTTTCGTCTTCGCTTTCACCGTTTCTTCGTTGGTACGTCTGGGTATAATACATGAGAAAAGAAGTAAAAACAAATCACCGCTCCTATGAAACATCATCGCAAAGCCACTACAGTTGCCCTGGTACATCAATCGTACACACATCACAAAAAGAGGGGATTCTTTAAAAGCCTTTAAAAAAACTACGCAGCACGCAGCATGGACAGCTCCTCCTCCGCCTTGCCACGGAGCACTTCGTTACCACCGCCCTCCGCGGCTACCACAGTCAGCAGCTGCTCCGCCTCCTCCCACTGCTGCGTGTCCATCAGCGCGTGGGCCAAGTGGTACTGCGTGGACGGCAGGAGGGACGCAGCGGCCGCAGCAGCAGGTGTCGAATTTTCCTTCTCCTTCCTCAGCTGCGCACGGGCTAGTGCTGCGGCGCGGCGCAAGCACACGATGCTCAGCTTCGGATACGACGCGGTGTTTAACAAGGTGCGGCCCAGCTCGGCCCACAGCGCAGCGTCGTCCAGGCTCAGACCCATCACCTGCTCCACCATTTCCTCTACACCCACGTGCTGCAGCCGCACCGAGAGCAGCGTGAGGTACACCCACGTCCGCGCGTTCATCGGGTTTAGCGTGTTGCTCTCCTGCAGGCACTCTTCGGCGGCGGTCAGGTCCCCTGTGCGGTAATACGCGATGCCCGCGCCAAGCCACAGCAGCGAGCAGCACGGCCACACCTGGAGAGCAAGCGTCGTGGCGCCCAGTGCGTCCTTATACCGGCCCTCTGCAAGCAGCGCGTTGCACAGGCACAAGTACGCGCGCAGGCGCTGCACACATGTCGCCTCAACTCGGCGCGCCTCCGCAAGCTCCGTGGCGCTAGTGGCGCTGGTGGTGCGCCGCGCCGCTGCATCGTCGCGCCAGCGGGCGGCCACCTGTGGCAGGTATCCAGGCGCCGTCGCCGGGTTTCCGTGGGCGAGGGCCTGCTTGTACAGCGCGACGGCCTCCGCGGTTTGCCCGAGCGCGAAGACGCACTCCGCACGCAGCAGCACGCACGTGTCCGCCGCTTCTCGTACATCGGTTGTGCTCGTGCTCTTTTCGACCTCGTCCAGCGCCTTTAGCGCCTCGTCGCACTGCCCGCCCTGAGTAAAGAGTTCAGCGTACAACAGCTCCACGCGTGGCTCACCAGGGCGGCAGCGGGCGAGGCACACGTTCGCCAGGTCCCGGTGGTGCAGCTGCACGAGATAGGCCGCCACGTTGAGGTACACCTGCTCCTCGGAGAACGTGCTCGTGGAAGCCGCAGATCCGTTTTCTTTCAGCTCCTGCTCCATGCACTCCACCGCGCGGCGCACCGCAAGATTGTGCTCGCGACGCCACTTTGCCTGCTCCGCCGCCGCGTCCGCGCTGCCGACGCGCACCGCCAGCTCACGCAGGTCCGCCAAGAGGGCGACGCAGCCCCAGCCGAGCGCGTGCTGCGGGGCGACATCCACCAGGCCGTGCAGAAACACACTCGCCTCATCCAACCGGTCGTTCGCGAGCAGCCACGCGCCGTAGTCCAGCAACGCCGGGACGCACGCCACATCGCAGGCGATGGCTTCGCGGTAGCACTGCTCCGCCTTGGCCAGCTCCTCCACGCGTTGGTAGTGCAAACCGCAGTCGATCCACAGCGCGGCCCAGCTCGCGGCGTCCCCACTGTGGGTGGCGAGCCGGCTGTGGTAGAGCGTCCCTGCGAGACCGACTTCCCCGCTGACTTCGGCCTCCAGCGCACGCCAGCGCAGCTCCGCATCCCTCGTCTCTTCTTCCGCCGTCGTGGCCTTGACGGCGTCGCGGTGGCTGCTCTCTCCGTTGCTGCTTGCGTCTCCGCCCTCCACGGCCTCGCACAGGGTGGCATGTAGCATGTCCATCAGTTGCACATAGAGCTCGTTGCTTGCTCGTGCAACCTCCTCCGGGCACGCGGTCGGGTGCACACGCAGGCGCTCCTGCACCAGCTCCGTCACGAGGGGCGTGAGGTGGCTCTTGAAGGCGGCGAGTTGGCCGGTGCTCTGCAGCGCGGCGACAAACTGCGCCCGCCACGCCGCGCTGTCCACGCTGCCCTTCGCACTCTTACTCGCATTTGACAGCGCCGTCTCGTGAGCGACCTCGCGCACGTCGCGCAGGAGTTGCTGTGCGATGTCTCTCAACGTGCATTGTAGCCGCGTCCGCACGTCCGCGGCGGTGGCGGCCGCCAGCGTTGGTGTCGGTCGCGAAGGGATGAGCTGGGCGGGTGTCGCGGCTGGCCGAATGCGGTCGCTGACAAGCGGGGTTAGCGTGCGCTGAAAGGTGAGTTTCAAGGAGGCGCTCGTGCCGGCGAGGGTGTACGGGTGCGGCGCGCTGCGGTCTGGCTCGTCGACGAGGAGGCCCGGCACCGTCTGACGTACCTTGCGGGGGACCGTCCGCTTTTTGCTACCCTTGTCTTGCTCAGCAGCTGACGCCGCTGCGGCCCCGCTGTCCGAGAGCACCGCCGCGCCTCCCGTCATCCCACTTACAATGGATTCGGCGCCTCCCATGCAATAGAGGTGAGCGGGTTGCAGAGGCACCTCCGCGGACAGGTGCGTCGAACCTGGCATCGACAGACTCTGCAGTGAAACGGGAATGACCGCTTCGTAGTACGCGGCGTTCAAGTCCTCCCACTCAACCGGACAGCCAGCACGCAGGGTGCGACGGAAGCGCAGCTCCAGCGGCTTCCCGGCGTTCAGCAAGGTGTCAAGGTGCGCCTCCTGCGCAGCCGTCAGCGGCACCCGCACGACGCACGGCGGCGGCTCGCTGACATCCGGCAGCGGCGGCGGTGGCGCACCGGGCACGGCAGCAGCAGCAGCCTGGGCAGCGGCGGTGTTCGCGGCGGCGGCGGCGGCGAGGGCGGAGGCGGTACCGCTCCTCCCTGACCCCGCCGACGCACCAGCCCCGGCACCGCCGGACAGCTTCATCCGGCGCTTCGCCGCGAGGAGTCCCGAGCTGCCGCTGCCGCCGGTGAAGGAGCTGCTATTGGTGTTTGCCTCAGCGCCGTCCGTGCGGTCCGTCACGACCCACAGAATAGCGGGTTGTTGCGGCGGCGGCGGCGGCGCAGCATCCTCAGGTGCTGAGGCGGGGGCGGCGTCTTCGTTCACCTTCTCCTCTGCGCCTTCCTTCGCTGAATCCGCCGAGTGGCGAACGGCTTCCGCGTCGATAGCCGCCGGCACGTCTCGCAGCGGCGCAGCGTCATCCTGGCCGCTCACGGGCGGTGCCTCGGCGTTGGCAATGTACGCGGCGTACGCCGGCAGCGGCTGCAGCACGCGGCCACGTGTGAAGACGGCTGCGGCGGGGACTCCGCTGTCTCCCTCCGCCGTCCCCGCCGCAGCGCCGTCCTGCGTGTGAGGCGCACCGGCCGCGTTGGTCACCGCCGCGGCGGTTTCGGAGTTCGTGGCATCGGCCGGGAGAGACAACGTCACCTCGTAGCGAAACGGGTGGTAGGCGTAGGCCACCTCTGCCTCGTCCTCCTCCTTGCCGGGGAGGTGGGCGGCGCTGGCTGGCACATTTGCTTGCACGCTGCCGCCGGCGATGCTGCACGAGGAGAGACCCGCGCTGAGCCAGTCCGCTGGCAGGTGATGGACACCCTCCAGTTTAATGTCCATGTAGTTTACATAATCGGCGGGGGGCGTGGCAGGAGGGGCGGCGGCGATGCTGGTTGTTCCAGCTGCGTCCATGGAGTCTGAGTTGCCCAGCGTAGCGGAGAGAGGCCGAGCCGCGGCAGATTCCGCTGTGCTCGACATGTTGGGGTCACGCCTTCTCTGTTGTGATTGTTTTACTATATCTGCAACGGGGTACGAAAACCAGGTCGTGTGTGGGTGTGGGTGTCTGCGCGTTACCGTGTTGGGGCAGCGCACAACTACTTCTCTTTCTTTTACCGCACGAAGCGTTCCACAACAGCTGAACTTCAGTAACGCAGCTCAATAACAGAAAATGAAGAATAGAAGAGGCGGAGGAAAAGAAGACGGTGACAGAGAGAGCAGAAACAGTGAAATGACACAGTAAGGCGCCAGCGACCGAAGAGGCAAACGCTTGACCAAGCCTTTGCAAGCTGACGGCAGGAGAGAGAGAGATGAAGGAAGCAAGACTGCCGGCGTAGCCATTTAAGTCAGCAAAAGACGAAGACGACGACGACAAAGCGAAGACTCTTGCATCATTCTAAACCTTCTTGGACATTTACTCTGGTTTGATGAGCTGCAAAGTACCGAAGGATCGCAGCACGCCCGAGAACGAGGCTTGTTCGTCGGCACCATCGCTCCATCCTTCATGTTTTTAAGTATTTTTGATTGCTTATTATTACGTCAGACTTTAAAAACAAAAAACGCGACCAACAGTACAAGAACGATACGGTACGAAAGAGCGGTAACTGATGCTGCCCTCGGTGCCAAACAAACCGCCTTTACTCGCCGTCCTGATGGTTGGTGGCCTTTCGTCACGTACACGACGAAGACAAATAATATTAAAAACCATGAGCGCGTCTCGCCCTCTCCCTTTACCCGAACAGTTAACCAAGACGCAAATAATCGTCAATAACAGCGAAGAACTAAAATCCAACTGATCACGTTTGGGAAACAGAAACACGTATGTCTGGAAACGTTCGTGAAGACGCTACAAGAACGCCTTCGTGCAGCGGACGATTACCGGCGCTGGAGGTGACAGAGCAACAGCACGCACAGAGGAAAAATATAAGAGAGCAAAAGTAAGAAGAGGAGAGGCAGTGGACGGTGCACGAAACGTTGAACGTAAGACGGGCTGAGGAGGACCACATAAGGGCACACGGAGAACCTTTCCTCTTCATTTCTTGTCTTGCTCCTCTTGGTTGCCTCTCGCGGGGCGGCTGCTTAGCGACCACCGCGGTGGCCCCCACGGCCACGGCCACCACGGCCGCCACGGCCACCACGGCCACCACGGCCACCGTGCTGCGCCGCCCGCTCAGAGATCTCCTTCTCCACGCTCTCAATCAACGCCTTCTCCTCTTCCTCACTCAGCTTCGTGACGGTCGGCTGCTTGCCCTGCAGCGTCGCCGCACGCGCCTTCACCGACTCCACCATCTTCTCCGCCGTCTCCGCATCTTGGAAAATGATCAACGCCTCCTCCTTCGTCGGCATGAAGACGTAGCGGACGCCGCGCTGCTCCTCGGACGGCCACAGTCCCTTCACGTCAGAAAACTTCGCGATCTCGCCGCAGCCGGCGATGCGGTAGCTGCTGTTTGTCGGCATCGCCGGTGTGCGCGGCGCGGCAGTGGTCGCGGCGGCGGCGCCGTCCTCCCCCTCGCGGCCACGCTTGCGGTTCTTGTTCTTCGCCGCCATCTGCGCCGCCTTCTCCTCCAGGTAGGCGCTCTTCATCTGCGCCGTCAGCTGCACGCCGTCGTACTGCGGTGGCGCAGCAGCAAACTTCTCCGCGTCGTCCTTGCTGGAGAAGACGACAAACACGGACGGCTTCGTGCGGCTCTCCGCAGGGGCGTCTTTGTTGCCGCCTTGGAAGTAGCGGCGCCACACCGCCAGCACGGTACCGTAGGCGCTAAAGAATTCCTGCAGCTTCTCAAGAGAGGCGGTGGCGGGCACGGGCTTCACGTACACCGTCTGCTCGTCCGTCTGGATCGACTCCGGCAGCGGGTCCTTGCGGCGCACGGACAGGCCCTCCGTGTGCATCACCAGCTTGTCGCTGCCGGCCAGGGCCTCGGCGATCACCTTCGCCTCCTTGGTCAGGCTATTCAGGCGGTTGAAGGTGAGAAGAACGTCGAGCGCAACGAAGCCTTCGGGGTCCTCGGCCATCTTCGACTTGAGAAACACATCCTTCGCGATGTTCACATCGCTGAAGTAGAACTCCACCTGACGGCGAATCCTAGCGGCGAGGTCAGACATGGTGGCGGGGGACGGAGAGAAAGAAAAAATGAGCTTTTGTAACGACGGGATGAAACAGGCGAAGAGCGGGCGAAGAAAACTGAAAGGGGGGAGAGGGGGTGCGTGTACGCAACAAACATCAATATAAATATATAGTGGGTGGTACGTGAGAGTTCGAATGCCGCGAGAGTGGGAAGGAAGAAGAAGAGCGATGAAAGCGCAGAAGGAGAGCAGCGGGTGAGAGATGAACGCAACGAGGACTCTCTTTTTTGCTTTAAAGTGCGTCTTCAAAGAAAGGAGCTGCGTACGTCACGCATCGAGCAGATGCTTTCCGCGTACACAATACGAAACAAAAAAAAAAGATTAGAAGCGGCCGCACCGGTGTCGCTCGCAGCAAACGACGGTAGAATCTACGTCTACCCGGGATACAGCCTTCCCCCCCCCCCTTTCCTCTTGCTTTCGGCCATCAACTTGGACGATCGAATCGTTTCTGTGGGGTGCGAAGACGTCGACGCTGCTGAGCTAAGCAAACCGAAGTGCAGATAATTATTTATACTGATAAAAAAATAATATATATGCACGACATTCGTATACAAATAGAGTTCGAGAATCCATCTTTTTAGGGGGGCTTCTCCGTTTGTGCTGGTCGCGAAGGAGAACAGTTTAGCCTCCGATAAGCACGCAGCCTTTCTTTTTGAGGGGGTGAGTGTGAAGGCAAATCAGCGCGGAAGAACACAACGTTCAACTTTTATTAACCAGAAAAGAAAAAAAAAACATCGAAAACAAGAACAGTTAGGATTGGAGCAACTCACAGCAACGTGAAAAAAATGAATCCGAAGGTGAATTCGAAGAGCGCGGCCGCTGCAAAAACCACACAACACAGCAGTGTCTCGTAACGGCCCTACAGCCTTGTAAAGCTTCTCGCAAATCGTCCATTTTCAGCCCCGCTTCGACGCATTCACACGCGCACGATCACGCAAACACAGCGGCTGAGAAGCGAAGAAACGAAGCCGATCGAAAAGAGAACGTTGCCAGTCGGAAGAGCCCCGAAACAGAGCGGCGAACGCGAAGAAAAAAAGGCATCGTTTCGATCCAAAACGGACAACTCAAGAAAGCGAGCCACACAAAACAGCGGCATTTGAATTATTACTGGTGCTTTTGTCATTATCTGCGTGCAATTCAGCTTAAATCCAACGAGTCGAGGACAACACCTGCGACAGACTACAGTAATCCTAAGCGGCAATATGCACGCAACGCCAACGTTTGGCTGCACTGCGTTTGCGCCTCTTACGCCGCTTTGCACACGCACACGCCTGACTGCCCGTCACGCGTGGGTTTCCCGTTCCTCTACGAACAAGCACAAGTACAAAATTACTCCTTTAAAAAAAAAATTGAAGACCCCTCAGAAAACCAAAAATAATAATAATTATAACAGACCAATCGCCTCCGGATTGTGTCATGGGGCGTGAATCGTCGCGCTGGGTTCGGCCAGCATCGACGTCTGGGGAGGCGGGCGACCAACACGACGCACCCCCACAAAACAAGCACAATAACAGTGAAAACATACGAATAAACCAAAACAGCCAGAACACGCGAAATACACGCGCAACAGCATGAAAGAGTTGTGTGTGCTTTTACACCGGCGCCACCTCACCGTCTTTAACGGTATAGAGAGGCTTTTAGTTTACTTCGAACGAAACTGCACCTGCATCGTCGAGCGAAGCGACAGGAGGAAAAGGATGGGGGAGAAGCGTTCCTGCATGGCGCTCCGAGTTCATTGCCCTTTTGCGCCCTGGCAATCCATCTGCGCTGAGGCCGACCTGCGTATGTGCGCCTGCGTGCCTCGTTGCTTCTTAGGCCGTCTTCTTCGCCTTCGGCTTCGGGATGTACATGGTCGAGATGAGCTTCTTCAGCAGCTTCGTGTCGCTCACGCTCTTGTACACCGGAGTGGCCTTCAGCACCACGTTGTAGACGTCCCCGTTCGGCGCCGCCGCCGCAGGCGCAGCAGCACGAGCAGCCGCCTTGGCCGGAGCCGCCGCGCCGGTGGAGGCAGCAGCAGCCGCATGTTGCTGCAGCGCACGCGCCGGAGAAGGTGCGTTGTAGTCGAAGCCCGGTTGGCCCGCGAAGTCTGACTTCATGAAGCGGCCGTCCTTGCCGGAAGGAGCGATGGCGGCGAGTGCGCTCGGCTCGAGGCCGGCGGCGATCCGCACCACACTCGGCCCGCTCGCCGCCACGGCCGCGTCGACGGAGCCGCCGTAGTGCTTGGCGGAGAAGGCCGCTGCAGCAGCAGCAGCAGCCGGTGGAGCAGCAGGAGCAGCAGCGGCAGCAGGAGCAGCGGCGGCAGCACCTGCCGGCGGTGCACCAGCGGCATCCGCCGGATAGTAGTTCGCGACCTTCTCCACATCCGCCGCGTCGCTCACCATCATAGCGATCGTCTTCGCTACCTCTGCGGACTGGCCGTTCTCGCAGTAGATCTTCGCGAGGTAGCCGGGCTCGAAGGTGTTCGTGTAGTCCACCACGGCCTTGTCGGTCTGGATCGTGCAGAAGACCTCATTCTCCTTCACCAAGTCACCGACTTTCTTCTTCCACTCTACGACGGTGCCGGCCTCCATGGAAGGGGAGAGGGCCGGCATGAAAACTGGCTCGCAGTTCACGCCCTCCGGAGGCTCAGAAGAGCCGCTGCCGGCTGGTGCAGCAGCAGCGGGAGCCGGGTCAGCAGCAGCAGGAGGGGCGGCAGGGGCTGCGGCCTCAGCAGCCGGTGCCGCCGCCGCCTCCTCTTCGCCCTCCGGCACGTACTCGCCTGCCTTCCCCAAGTCTGCCGCGTCATCAACCATCACTGCAATCGTCTTCGCCACCGCCATCGTCTGGCCGTTCTCGCAGTAGATCTTCGCGAGGTAGCCGGGCTCGAAGGTATTCGTGTAGTCCACCACGGCCTTGTCGGTCTGGATCGTGCAGAAGACCTCATTCTCCTTCACCAAGTCACCGACTTTCTTCTTCCACTCTACGACGGTGCCGGTCTCCATGGAAGGGGAGAGGGCCGGCATGAAGACGGCCTCGAAGTTCACGAGCCAGCAGAGGGTACGGCGCATCATTGTTTTCTTTCGCTGATGCGTCTCGACCTACTGGTAGTAAAAATTTGATAAGTATATTAAATTTGTTTTTGAGGTTAAGGAGGGCTTAGAGTACTTAAAAAAGGAGAATCAAGTAGTGACAGGACGATGCTTCTATCGCTGATGCTGTTAGGAGCTCGATCAGCCTCGACGAGACAGTGAATTGGCCAATAGGAAGTGGAGACAACTAACATAAGTGCAGTCGACACAGGGAGGGAGAATGGGAAAAGGCAACGGGAGGAGAGGGATAGGGAGGAGGCGGTGAACGGTGTTAGAGAAACTTTTAAAAAAATAAACGCGACTTCGGACAACACCTTTGAACCGAAATTATCGTGTAAGGGAGGGGAGGAACGGAGAGGCACATTCCACTGACCAGTCAGAGCGGCCTATGCAGGGTGCAAAGGCCATCAGTAAGTAGCCGGTTTGTTTTTTCCTTCTCACTCCTTTGTCTGTGTACTCTTCTTCTTTTGGCATCTCCACGGCTTCTTCTAGATGCCGCTTCACACGATTGTGCCGTTGTGTTTTACCACGTCTGCCACCGCGTGACATCGTCTTCTAAGTATGGTTCAGCAATGAAAAAACAAAAGGGAGGCACGCAACGATACGTGCAAGTGACCAGACGACGGGGACACGCGTAGCGAGACTTCATTGAAAGAGAAAAAAACAAAAGAGGAGAGAGAGAGATCAACAGAAGTGTGCTCGGGTCACTTTATTACTTACGAGCACTAAATCCAAAGACGTCCATCGGCAGCAGCACCGTTTTTAGAAAAAAAAAAAGAACTTGGCGCTGAGAGATAAAGGGGAAAGAGAAGAAGAGGCAGACAACACACTCACAAGCAAAAAGCGCGTTCTGCGCTCAGCAGCGCTTTTAAAGAAGGATCAAGAAAGATTCTCCACTTTTTCGCTGTCGCTGCACGTTCTCCAACCAGCAACGATCACCCGTGTCGTTGTTCTCAACGAGTCCGTCCGCGTCCGCAGCACCAAACGCATACGTGCGTGTATGCGTGTGCGTGAGTGCGTGTGTTTGTTAAATGGCCAGCAGCAAGATAATCAGCACCACAAGAAAGATCACAATGGAGTAAAAGCCGCGATTTTCACTCTCCTTCAGCAATTGAACCACATTTTGATTCTGCCGACGGCTCTCATCGGTGGTGCGGGTCACGTTACCGTGCAGCTGATCGAGCATCTGATCCTGTTCGCCCAGATCATCACCGATCTGAATTGCGTAGTGTCGCGTGTTCATCACGGAGGCATGCAGCTGGTCGAGCAGCTGATCTTGCGTGCGCACCTCCTCCTGCTGGGCATAGACGCGCTCTGACATGACTCCGCTACAGCTGTAAAAAGATAGAAAAGAAAACAAGAAGAAGAGGACGGAAAGCAAAAAATTGTTAGGCGAATAAGGAATGCAACTTCGTCTCACAAGAAGAAAGCAAGCGCAGTGCGACGGCTGCGTCTGCGAAGGCACGATCGAAGGGAGCTGCGTGTAGGTGTTCCTCTGCGACACTTGCGTGGGGGGAACATAAAGCAACAAAAGTGCTGAAGAATATGAAGAAGAGGGGAGAGAGATGAAGTGGCAGAAAAGAAGAAGCAGTGCCCATCGGCTCTGCCAACGTAAGAGGGTGACGCCAGCATCAAGTAAGTCGTTAACAGAACAAGAAACAAGAGAAAGCCATGGAAGCGATGAGTGGTTCACACTACCCTGTCCCACATAACGTAGATTCTGCGGAGCTACTATGAGAACGAAAAGAAAAAACCGGCACATCCAAATACCACTCTGATGTGGAAGAGAAAGAGTAAGGGCGCGCATTCAACGCCCAATGCTGTTCAACGCTGCTCCGGTGCGGAGTGAAGGCGTCCGCGCTTATAGCGACATTCTTCTCCCACTTCGACTTCAGATTTCCTTTTGTGTGGTGGCTGCTGATGACGATGATCATTGTACAAGAGTGAAAAACAAAAGGGGTGGCAAAACAAACCCGCACGCACACAACAACAAAAAAGTACAGTGCGTGGCAACTTGGAAAGGACGTTTGAAGAATAATAGAGAAGAAGAAAAGCTTTCGACGCATCCTTGACGAATGACCCAGGTAAGAACACGTTCATTGTCGTCAGTGGCGCTTTTCTTTGACACCTCGCTTCTCTATGTCGCCGACACTCTTCACCGGAGAGTGGCCGGGGGGAGTCTTTTTTATTATTATTTCTTCTATGCAGTCACTCATACGAAGGCGTGTGCGCAGGAGCTCTCCCCGACGCCAACGGCAGAGACCGCTGAAATACATGTGCATTCAAGTGAATCGATTACCTCAGCACCCGCACACACGCACACACGCACATGCATTTACGCCTACAAAGGGTGCATTACGACTTCATCATGTAGAGGCTCTTCTGTCGCCGTGTCTTGCGTATCCATTCCTCCGCAGCGATGGGCAGCCACTCCTTCATGAAAAGGCGCACCCCACGCGGCAGCGTTCGCGAGTGCGCCGAGACCACCACACCCTTTCCACCCCCGTTTTTCCGGCACCCACTGCGTGTTGACGGAGTCTGCGCCGCTCCTTTATTGCCGCAGCCGTTCGTCTTGCTTACTGGAATGATCGACGCGCCCAGCGCCAGCTCCATCTCGTGCAGGCTTTCCTGCGCGTAGATGCAGAAGGCGTCGTACTCCGCCGGCGGCAGCTGACGCGCGAAGGCCTCCATCGCGTCCGTTTCCATCCGCACGAGATGTTTCTTCTGTGGTTGAGGCTGCTTTCTTTGCTTTTTCTCACAGCGCTGTTTAGGAGGGGTGTTGTGTGCTGTGTGAGAGGCTTCTACACGAGCAGCGGCATCCCGATTACCCTCACGAGATCCGTTGGCGAGCAGCGGCGTGACTATTGCGGTTGCACCTCTGGTACGCGGAGCGCTCTGCTTGCTGGCGCGAGCGTGCAGTCGATGACGAGCAGGCACGACGGCAACCGCCGCAGCGCGCTTCTCGGGCTTCCCGTTTCCCGCCTTGGAAGCAGCACCGGAAAGAGCGAGCTTTGCCAGTTTCGACGTGCGCGTGTTTGCCGAAGTGAGAGTCCGTGTGCGGCTGCGACGACTCTTGGCGGTGCGCATCGCCCTCGACGGGGCTTCGACGGGGTCAACTCGCGGTGGCACGTGCGCGCGGAAAATGCCGGCCAGTTCGTTAAACGCATCCTTCTTTGTCGGCGGCAGAATCGCCCAGGCGCTCGACAAGTCCGCCAGCAGCACCGGCAGCGGTACATCCAGTCGATTCGCGTCTGCTGCCACGCAGCCCATCGCGTAGACGCCGAACCCGCTGACTTGCTGCGCAGGAATTCCATGCGCCAGAAACGCATCCACCGTCGGCGGGGAGACGAGTTGGGAGACGGCCATTAAGTCGGTGTTGGTGAGGTACTTCAGGTGTTCGCGGGTGCCTCGCAGCACCTGCTGCTTCAGCTTCTCGCGGCACTGCTCCTCCACCAGCATCAGCCGACGAACGTGGCTCTCGTGGGCGACGACCTCACGTGCCCAACGACGCTGCGCGGCCTTCATCGCACGCAGGTACACCGTCAGCTCCTCTACGGCATGCTTGCCCTCGGCTGTCGTGTTGACAACGGAGACGGTTCTGCCGAGCTGCCGCGTGGGGAACATCGTTTTTCCCCCTTTTCTTTTCTTTGGCAGCGAGCGTCCGCGTGTGCCTCCGTTAAATCGGCGTCTCTCGCGGGCCGTGAGAAGAAAAGGCAAAGGGCTGACGTCGATAATGTCGATGACGCTCGATTCCTTTTCTTAATGAAACGAAAAAGGAAAAGAAAACGCAGGAGTGTTGCGGTGGTGGAATGGGTCGAGTGCAATGCCTCAGCGCTGATAAGCGCACACGAAGAGCACTAGCGGTCGCTCCTCTGAGAAACAGATGAACACGGAGGGGACGGGGAGTAGAAGACCTCCTCGCGCTTCTTCTTCTTCTTTCCTCCCTTCGATAACTCTTTTGTCAGAGAAAGAGATGACGACCTCGTCAACTTGGTTACGGAGAACGAAAGGGAGAAGAAAAGAAAAAAGGTGGAGCGAATTGCGAGCAGCACGGCTGATGGCGCAGATTAGCAAAGGAGCAGAGGCGAGGGGAAGCCGCTTCCTCAAAAGTGAAAAGAACCGACACTCCCTCGTTGAGGCATCAGCGACATCGAAATCGGGGTTAGAGAAGAGGTCTCATCGCAGTATATTTTGTTCTCGATGCCTTGCCTCCATACAGCAGTCTAATAAGCCAAGAAATCAAAAAGATTGTCATAACGACACCCAACAGCTGCCGATGCAAAGGAAAAAAAAAAGAGCGCAAGCGAGTAATTCAACGGCGCGCAAACAAATTCGAAGCAGTTTGAGAAGCCGCTGGGCATGCCCGCGTGCATTCATGCTCTTTCCCACACGAAATTGTCTTCACTCAGTAGCACTTACTCCTTCTCTTTTTTCTTAAGCCTCCTCACGTCCTCGTTTGCGATCCTTGTCCAGCACGTTGCGGCTCGCGTACTGCGCAAGGTCGGCCATATCCGCAGTGCTCACCCATTGCTGTGGTCGCGGAAACCATAGCCGCACTGTACCGCCCTGCATCTGGCGGGTTGCCGGAATGCGAAAAGGGCGCTGCGCATTTCCCACCGGCTTGGGGTAATACGAAGTGTAGAAGGCGTTGCTGGTGCTGCCGTGTTCAGCCTTGCGCTGCAGCACACCAAAGCCGGTCCCGCGCTGTCCCAACGGCTGCTTCGCGTAGATGTCGGAAAAAATTGGGCTGGCGTAGCGCACGACGGTGGTGGCGGTGGTGTGGGCAGAGCCGCCGGCGGGCCGACCGCCCGCGCTGGTGTGGTCCTCCGCGTTGCCGGCGTGCAGCTGATCAAACAGCTTACCGAGTGCTTCGCGCGCGTGTCCGTCTGAGGCGGCATCCACGCCGTGGTCGTCTTTCCTCGTCGCGTTACGCTCGCCGCCTGCCTCGGCACTCACCCCGCCGTGTGCGCTGTACGCGGCGGCGGTGACCTCTCTGCGCAGCTCGCCCAGCAACTCCTCGTAAAAGAGGAGGGACGTTCGTGTTGGGGTGCGAAAGTGCTGGGCGTGGACGAGGTCGAGGTAGAGGGCTTTGCGCGGTGCCGGGAGGCTCTCGAGGGCGGACATGCACGCCTGCAGCGTCGCACGGAAGTTCTGCGCCTGGGCCGCGGTGAAGGACATGGCGGCAGGGGCAGGCGGCGCCGCGCCCGATCGCCTCGCATGCGTGGACAGGTCGGCCCGCCCAGCTGAGGTGGTTGCGGTTGAACTCCCGCTAAGATGGCGATCCGCCGTGCCGCCAGCCGGGCCATCTCTAATACTATTGCTAGTATTCGCATCGCTAGTAACCTCGTCTGCAGTGTACGGATCGCCCTCTGCCACGGCCCCCTCCTCGATCAGCCGCAGCAGCTCGTCGGCCGCCTCTTCTTTCAAAAGCTTGCGCTGCCTCCACCGACGCACCATCCGCAGGCACTTATCACGCCAGGCCGGCTGCGACGCACCGTAATCGTGAAGGGACGCAAACGCGCTCGTCGCCATTTCCCAAAACTCCTTTAACACCGCCGCCAGCGCTTGATCCGCTGCGGCAGCTGCGGTGCTCGACGAGGTGCGCACGAGGGTGGCGTCGATGAAGCACAGCACCGGGTAGGCGGCCGCCACACGCGCTGGGGTAAATCGCTGCGCGACGGCGACGGCAATGCGATGAGGGATGACGTGTGCGTGCAGCACCGCCGCTGCAGCCGCCTCTTGCACCAGCAGAATCTGCTCCTTCGATTCCTTCGAGAGCGCGTCCAGCGCGGATTGAAACGCCTCCATCGCTAATTCCTTCTTCGCATTTTTTTTTTTAAATGCAGGAAGTGTTTTCCACACAGGGTGGATGAATGTGTGTGCGGGTGTGTGGACCGGTGATAGCGACCAAGAAAGGCATGCGTTTTCCGAGTATCAAAAAAGATAATTACGATGAGAAGAGGAAGATGGAAAGATGAAAAAAAGAAGGAAGATGAACTGTTTTGAAGGCGGCTGCACCTCATCGATGCTGCGCAGGCCAAATACCTTCAGCCGTCAAGCCGTTGCCCTCAAATTGCAGAAAGACACCCTCTGGCTCTTCTTCTATATACATACTGCGCCTTGTCTGGTGAAAGGGAAAAAAAGCTCGCTCGATGAGGCGCGCCGTCCATGCTCGTGCAGTTGGCGTTGAAAGGAAACTCAAATATATAGTCGCTGTCGAAAAGCGGCAAATAACGCGGCGAACTCTGAGTAGGGAAGTGGGTTGCACCCTCAGCCGTCTTCGCTTCCGCAGTGCCCTCTTCCCTCATCCGCTGACAGCTTTATCGGACACATTTCTGATGCGATACCGCGGCGCCGCCGCGTCAGTTTAGTCGTCTGCCGTGCGACATGTACTCGTAGACCCGCTCACTCCGCTCACGTTTCTGATGCGCACCGGCGTGTGCGATCGTCCTCGCACCTCCTGCCGTCGAAGCATCACCCGCCGCCTTCACCGCCTCCTTCGATCCTTCCGGGGCAGCGAGTTCGTTTCGGGAATCCGAGTTCTTGGAAGTCGCCGTGGTCGTGTCAGGCGGCATGCGCGTAAAATCGGCGGAAGAGGGAGTACTTCCAGTCGCGGCGGCGACAGTTGACGTTGCCGTCGGATCAAACCGAGCGCGACGCAGCGGCAGCATCGGCACGTCTGTGCTGACCACTGAATCTTCTTGTCCCTCCTCTTCCGTTGAGGTTAGTCGCTGGTTGCCACCCTCCCAGGCATCCTCACCCTCCTCCTGTAATCGATCGATCTCATGCCGCGCCATGGCATACGTTGTCGCTTCCCCACTCAGCCTTCGCTTACGATTTGGGTGTTGTGTCACGCCTGGCGGCACTGCTGGGTACCACGTCAGCGCTAGCGGTGGCGGGGCCAGCACATCGTCCGGCGTGAGTTGCGCGAGGAAGCTGTGCTGACGACCCTCCGCAGACGCACTGCAGAGCGCCTGTAGCGTCCGCGGAGACAGTGGAGAGCGGGGCTCGCCGTTGTAGAGCTGCTGCTGCTGCCGGGCAAGAGCTGCGGTAATCGGGTCCGTCGAAGCGTAACTGGGCGAGGCGAAATTGGCGGACGCGACGAGAGGATTCAGGTGCAGCCGGGTGTGTAGCGTCGTCCTCGCATCGAAAAAAGCAGCGTCGTCGTTATTACTCTGTCGTTGTTGCTCCTGCTGCCGCCCCCGATGATAGCAGCCTCCTCGCCGCTGCTCATCCTCCTCCGCGCCGGTCCTCCCGTCGTCCCTTTCATCATCGGCGATCTCCTCTTCGTTTTCGTTCTGCGTGCAGCCCGCTGACGCTGCGGACAGGACCGCGGAACGTGAAGGGGGAGCTGCAGGCGGATGTCCGCGGAAGGCACTTAGAGCATCGCCGTAGCTGCTTTCATCTACGTTTTGGTCCCACACACCCGCCGCGGTGAACGGCGCTCCGTGCCGAGCGCTGGCACCGTAGAGAGAAGAAAAAGGCGGTGCGGGGCAACCAGGCGCAAAGGGATTTGAAGAAAGCGAAGGCGGTGGAGGCCGTACACAACTTCTTGAATTCGTGGCTGTATTCGCCCAGTTGGGGTTCGAATAAAAGGAGGGCGCAGTCAGGTTGGCACCGTCGGGCGCTGCACCGGAGCCCACAGAAGCCCCGTAGGTGGAAAAGCCACGGTCGGGAAAGATTGGTAGGTTGGTACTCGCCGTGGTGTTTGGGAGAGGCGGTGGTGGCAGCCGTGGCTGATCCGGAGACGCCTGCCACCCTTCAGGGGACGATGGAAAAGCGTGCATGGGTGCCGCCCTTCGATCACCTATCTCACCCGCGATGCCTACGGGGGAAAAACAAAAAGGCTATGTGCGTGTTCTCCGTTAAGTACTTCGAGCACTGTAAGAATGGGAGGGGGAGGGAGGGAGAAAGAGACGGTATTTCCTTTTTTGATGGGAAGGAGAAGAATGAGACGAAGAACATGCGTGCGTCGCAGCCTCGAGAGAGAACTTCTTTCAATAGCAGTGATACGCAATCGCGGATGTGCGGTGAACAAAGGAGCAAGTAGGAGAAAGACAAAGGCGATAACAACATACGAAAGGCTGTCTTGTTATTCGTCTGTTATGAAGAGCAGTTGGGGGGAATTCAATCAGTCGGGTGGGCGCTGACAATGACACACACACATACACACATACGTACACATACGTATGCACACGCCAAGAAAGCTTGTGCCTTCGGTGATGGCGGTAGAGCAAATCTGAAAAGAACAGATGAAACGAAGAGTGCAAAGAAGGGAAAGAAATAACTGAGAACAACAAGAAGACCTTTACCGCTTCCCGTCTTCGCTCTTCCGTTGCAAGGACGATCACGGCAAAGCCTAACGAATTCCCCCTGCTAAGACGTCACCATCGAACTCGTTATTCACCTCGGGCATTTCTTCCTTCAACGATCTTTACGTGGAAGATCTTTTCGAGATGCGCGACGCTGTTCTGTGACGCAGCTTGAAACGCCCTCCTCGCCCCCCCCCCCTCCCTCCTTCCCTTCGCCTTTTCTCCTTCTCCTCTTTCTCCTTGTCCGCTTTTTAATCTGTAACTACCAAAACACGCTTTCACGAGAAAACAAAATTTAACAGGTGTGCGCTCCGGCAGCCGTCACAGCGAACTCAACAAGTTCTCGGTGCTTCTATTCCAACGCCCCAGTGAATGCAACTGCTATTTACGTGTCAGTCGGACGTGAGGGTGTGCAGCGTCACCGCCATCCCGGCCGGTTTCACATCCTTCAGCGTCTCCTCAAACGCAGCACGAGACGCGTCTCCGCAGAAGACCAAAACCTGCGTCTCCCACGTCGGCGGGTTCCCTGCCTCCCCTTCCACCGCACCGACTCCCTTACCACTACCGGTAGTATTATTCCTACGCGTGCTGTCCGCCGCCGCCTGTGCGTCCAGCAACGCACCCAGCACGTGCTGCGGCTCCAACAACGCATCCACCACCACATCCTCGATCACCGCCGCGGCACCAAGCACATCCGTCAGGATCGCCCGCAGTGGTTCCATCGCCGCCTCCGGTGACGCACTGCGCGTCAACAGCCGCACGGACGTCGCTGTGCCACACCTAGGATTCGCACAACCTCGCAGCGCCTCGCCGAAGGTTTGCAGCAGCGAAGAAGATGACACAGAAGCGTCCGCCATGAATGTCGTGGTGTCGACAATAATAAGCAACCGCGACGATGAAGGCGCGGCGCGCAGACGCACGTAGCTGTCGAGGTGAAAAGATCCACGCAGCTCCGCGTCCTCCAGCCACGCCGTCTTCCACGCAGCAGGGCTCGCGGACGCAAGACCAGACCGTACGGAGAGGAGAGGAGCGATCTCCGCTGCATCCGTCCACACCGGCAGCTGGTGGCCCCTGCCGAGGGTGTGCAGGGCGTGTTGAACATTAGCGCACGCCAGACTCCCTCGCCGAGCAGCGCTCAACGAAGGTGAAGAAGACGATGCTTGTGGAACCCTCTCCGGCACCCACGTCACGGACACGCTGTTGCGGCCGACGCGGTGGAAAATCGGCTCCCCCGTCACAGCAGACCGCGTCACGACGATCAGGCTGCTGTAGCGGTCGTGGATGAATTTGGCGAGGCTGTCCGCCCCGGTGTATCGCGGCAGCCACAGCGGAGAATGCGTCTCCACAACTTTGTGATGCAGACGGAGATGGGTGTAGACCTGTTGCTCGGACCAGCCTTCGTAAGGGAGCCAGACGGCCAGCTGCGCCATAGCGGCTGCCCAGTTGAAGACGCACACATGAGCTGCGCGCACGCCGTCTGTGTTGGCTGCGGCAGAGGAAGTGCTACTCTTGTCCTTCGCACTGCCGCTGTCACTGCTGGGAAGGGCGGTTGCGGTGGTGGTGCCAATCGAGGTGAAGTAGCAGTGCGGCGCCAGTGTATCCCAAACGGCAGCCATCCACGACTGCGGGATAACCGGCCGGACGCGGCTACCCGGCGGGGTCTGTCGCTTCGCCAGCTCTGGGAAATCAAGCTGCTGGCGAAAGGCAGCCTCCAGCCGCACCGCCGGAACCGTCGCTGCTGTCTCCTCTGCGGCGTAGTGAAAGAGCCGCAGCAGATCGTGTTTGTGGGAGCTGATTCGCTGCTGCACGGCGGCCGGCACGTCCTGCGTGGCGGACGCGTTTTGCGCCTTGGCTTGCGCTTCCTCTTCACCGTTGTTGGTCGGTTGTGGTGGTGCGCTGTCTGCTTCGGAAGAACCGGCGGTGGTGGTGGCCGATGTGGTGTAGCAACGCCGCTCCGGCGAGGAGGAAGGTAAAAAGGGCGAGACAGCGTAAACCCCGGCCGTTGACGTTGCGGTACTCAGCTGCGGGGCACACCGCTGCGTGCGTAGTGCCCCAGATGCACTCGTCCGCGGCTTGAGTGCCGCTATGTGTGTCCTCACGCCGGTGAACGGCGTGTGGGTGGCATGGGCCCGGTATGCATCGCGCAGAGACAAGCTGGCAGCCCAGCTCACTGCCGTCACCGCGGTACGGCTCTTAGGGACAAACATGGACTGTGACGGAGGTACAGTGATAATAACAGCAATGCGATAGACGTGTGAATGGCTCCTTTCACTGTCAGCTCGGGCGTCTTTTACCGGAGGAAACCGCCCGTCAAATGCGATACGTTTACCTTTGCTGTGGACAAACCTTTATGGAAACCTTTTTTTCTTTCTCTGCTGCTACCAGACATCAAAGGAAGGGGGCGTTAGAACGGCAGGACGACGAGAAGACAAAGAGAGGGACTGCAATTAGATGAACGCGCTGCACCGCAGTCCAAAAGAAGAAAGAACTGAAGCACTACACTGTGCAGCGTCGTTGCGTGAAGGCGCACACGGCTCGCACAAAGTGCTTTCGAGGAAGAAGACGCATGAAAAGATTAAATAATCAGCTGCGCACACACAATGCACAGGCAAGGCATTTTTCACGCCTCACAGCGGCGCAACCTTTTTCTCATTTTTAAGAAGCACTACCAAGCAACCAGGATTTTTACCCGGTTCAGCACGCGGAGTCGTGATCGTCTCCGCGGTCCCCTAAAACAAACGCCATCCCCATCTATCGCCTTTGGAGCTCAAGACGCACAGCAGGGAAACGGAGCTTTCACATCATAACTTATCGTTATTGTTTTCGTTTTTTTGCGTCTTATCCTTAAAGGGGAAGTTTCTTCACTGCTTATTCGTAGAACCGAATTAAAGTAACCAATTTAATTTAAAAATGAAGGGAGAAAACAGCGTGCAGCCGCCGTCGTGAAGAGAGAAAAGACAGTAGTAATATTAGAAAACCAATCGTTGCTCCGCAGGCTTACGTGCCTTCGAGCAGACAGCACCAACTGAACAAACGCCAAGGGCGGAGAAACGACAGAAAGGCGCGGTGACACGACGACAGCACAACAAATTTCAAGAAAGAAAGACAAACGTCCACCCCTACGCCGCCAAATCTTCCTCGACAGCCTTTTGTTATATATATACGCGCAGGCCTTACAACAACACAATCACGCAAGTGAAGTGAGAATTAGTGCTCAGATGATCATGCCTCCTGCAGCGTGTACTTCCACAGTTTCTGCTTCAGTTCATGAAGCTGACCGGCCGGTACACGAAACAGTACCACCTCGCCGTTGCTGCCGTCCTCCTCACGCACATCCTTCAGCTGCAGCCGCAGCGTCTCATCCACATTTGCGCTCAACACGTGCATCGCCGAGGGCACCTTCAACTGCGGCTTCGTGTAACGGAAAGGGTTGCGCACCACAAGCTTCATCGAGAGAATCACCTCTTTTACCTCTGATTTCTCAAGCGAAGCAACAGCATCTGCCGCAGCTGTGGCGGCCACCGCATCCGGTAGTGCCTTCATCACCACGTGCGTCGACTTCGCAATCGCATCGAGCAGCGACGCCTCCGTCGCGTCGTGCAGCACAATGCACCGACCGGGTTTGCCCACACGTGCCGTACGCCCCGCGCGGTGGACGAACGTGTCCGGCGCGAGGGCGTAACGCGGCAGGTTCAGTATCAACACCGTGTCCACATCGACGAAGTCCAGCCCGCGTGCGGCGACGTCGGTGCAGAGTAGAACCTGCGCGACACCGCTGTTAAAGTCCTCCATCGCGGCCACGCGCTCCGCCTCATCCTTTTCCGTCGTGAGGGCACGCACGACGAGGGCGGAGGAGGACGTGAGCGAGGCCGAATCCGCCGCCTTCTTTTTCTTGCTGTTGTGGATCGTTGCTTCGGCAGCAGCAGCAGTGCTAGACGACGCTGCGGTCTTGAGGGCCTCCTCCAGCTCCACCATCTGCCTCGTCGTGCCAAACACCACAACACGCCCGTTGAAGCCCACGTTTTGGGTCAGCAGACGCACCCCCGTCGCCACGCGGTCGCCCCACGCACACGGCTGGTGAAAGCACTCGAGCTGCGGCGGCAGCTTCGCCGTGCCGACAGCCACCAGCTGGTAGTAGTACTTCTTCACCCCGAGAAACCCAGCCTTCAGCACCCAATTTGGGATTGTTGCCCCGCACAGCACGTAGTGGTGTGCGCGGAAGTCGTTCAGGAGACCCTCCGACAGCGCACCGTTCGCCCTACGAATAAACTTTAGCAACGCTTTCATGCGGCGGCCGAGAGAGGAGAAGCGAGGGCCGAGGGTCATGTCGACTTCGTCCACGACAATCGCACGGACGCGGGCAGGCGAGATCACACCAGCTACGCGGGTGGCCACCGACGCCGCAGTGGCCTCCTCCTCGTCGTCGTCGTTGTCCGATGCGTTTACTGCGTTTGTGTCATCCTCGTCTTCGTCTTCGTCTTCGCCTTCTGCTGCGGCTGCTGACTTCGCTGACGTGAAACGCTGGTGCTTCTTGCCGAGCAGACGCGCCTCTCGCGCCGCCTCCGCCTCCTCGGCCGCCGTGGCCTTCGCCGCCATCGTGTACCCGCGGATCGCCTCATCCAGCGTGCAAACGGTGCCGATTAAAATATCGATGGCGCCGCCGTTGCAGGTGGAACTGCCACCTTTCTGTTTCTTCTTCTTCTGGTCTTCGTCTGCGCTGGCGGTGGCAACCGGCTGCAGGTCATCGAAGCCCGCCACGGCAATGCGCAGGCCCTTCTGCGTGCCGTAAATACTTGTTAGCACACTACGGGTCTGCATCGCCAGGTCGTTGCTGAAGACAAAGATGAGAAGAAAAGGGCCGGGCGCGGCGTCGGTCGCACGTTGCCGCTCAACGAGGAGGTGGCGCTCGATGATCGGAAGCGCGTACGCGAGCGTCTTGCCGCTGCCGGTGCGGCTGTGCAGGATCACGTCGCGGCCGTTGAAGATGCCGCGGTAGCACTGCGCCTGGCACGGCAGCAAGCTCGAAAAGCCCAGCGTTTTCTCTAACACCTTCGCCGTCGACGCCGTCATCAACGCCGTCTTCACCGTGTCGGTGTGCGGGTTCGCCAAGGCCTCCTGCGCCTCCTTCCGCGAGACGTGCCGCCGCTCCACCGTCACCTCCCTCTGAAGGCGCTCGAAGGACGTGTCAACTTGGGCGTCGCTGTGCAGCACCACCATGCCGGTCTTTTTGACCTTCTTGTGGCGATGGGCGTTGCCAGAGGTCTCCCAGCTGTAGACGCTCATTTTCTCTGCTATTTTTTTATTCCGGAGAGAGTGACGAGAGGCTGAGGGTGACAGACGAAGCAATAACTAGAGCCTCACGCGTTTTTATTTGCTTCGTGACGGGCAGGTGGATGCGCGGTGAGAAGGCGACTTGGCTTCTCTCAGTGGGTGAACTAGGGGTACGTTCTTTGGTGACGCACACAACCAAGCACAAGAATGCATATGGAAAGAAAGACAAGGATAAAACACGGAGACATCACTGGGAAAGGAGGGTTACGTGTTGAAGCTCGACACACGAACTCATTTAGCGTAACATGCTTGAAGTAACCACGAGAGCTGGCGGCGTGAAAACTAGCATCGTCGCTTGTGCAGACGGAATTGGAAAAAAAGGGAGGGTGCCTTGCCCGAGATTCTGACGCAATCTGAAATAGAAGTTCTCTTCTGTCAGTGTACATCAATCTAGATTTGCTGCAGCTTCATGGTGCAGCTGCGAAGAGAAAAAAAAACACTGCTGCGCACGCGTATAGCGTACTCCAAGACACCACGAGCGCTGAAAGCCGAATTAATATGATATGTGTACAGTTGTTGTCTCCTTCACCTGCTGTCGTGTGGCTTCTCCTTCCCTCGCCGAGTGGCCTCCCCCTCCTGCGTCTCGTCGTCGTCAGAGCTGACCTCGACGACGCTCGTGGAGCTGCGTAAGAGGTGGTGGTGGCGATCCATCAGATTTACCTCAGCTGTGTCCGCACCATCACCATCCCCCTCCTCCGCCGGCGTCACCTTCGCCGACTTCGCGTTCGCCTTAATTGCCGCCGCCGACGGAGAATGGTGGAAGAAATCTTCAAGGGTTCGCCGTGCCGGTGCTGGCGCCGGTGGCAACAACGGAGGAGACGCCACACCCCCAGAAGAGTGAGATTTGCATCCGCCGCTTTTTGAGTCCGCCAAACCTTTCTTCTCCGCCTCGTCGTCGTTGTTGATGTGGGCGCTGCTGCTGTCGACGGGCCTCTGTTCGCCCTTGTCGAACACCTCATCGTCCGCTTCATCGCCACTGTCGACCTCCACCACAGACAGCGCGTCATCAACAGCTGGCCGCGCGCGCTTTCGCTCCCTTCCTTCCGAGGAGCTCCGCTGTGTCGTCTCTTTTGAAGATGCGCCGTGCGTGGCGGAGATGTCGGCAAACATATCTTTCAACGATCGCTGGGGCAACTCGACGGCCGCAGCGCCACCATTCTGTCCTTCGGCCCCTTCGTCTCCTGCACTTCGAAAGCGGAGACCAATAATCGAGAGGCCGATCACACGCAGCGGCGGCATCGGCACTTTACTGTCGTCCTCCGTGTCGTACGGCGCCGTCGCTTCCTGTCGCTCTTCTTCACATGTCGCCGTTGCTGCCGTTGTTGCCGCTGTTGACACGTCAAGGTGCTCCGTCGAAGGTGCTCGAGAAGACTTCCAGTTCCATTTGAAAGGTACGATGTCCACCTTGGTCACGTCCCGCATCAGCATCTCCAACTCACGCAGTCCATACTCCGCCAGCATCGCCGCCCCGTCGATCTCCACCGGCAACGCGGTGTGTCGACGGTAACTCTGCGAGCGCCACCCATGCCGCCTCTCATCCTCGGTCACGTATGTGCTGAAGTACACGACGACGCTGCGGCCGCTTTTGTAGTAGCAGGACTCGTAGTGGCGGAAGCGGTGCCACAGCTCAGCCGCTAGCGGCGGCATCCACAGACGCGCCGCCCGCCACGACTCGCACGAGGGGTGGAAAATCTTGCTGGCCTCCATGGAGCGCGGGAGAGCCGGATCGGCAACCTTGTCGCCGTGGACGCCGCGAAGGCGAAAAAACGTGTACTCTGCCACGCCGGAGGGGCTCCTGTCACCACCGCCGTGGATGACCCTATCCGGTTCGGTTGCGTCTATCCTCCTTTGCTTTGTACGCGCATGCGCGACGCTGCCTCCGCCATCCTCGTCGTCGCCGCCATCGTCGTCATCGCCAGGTGCAAACGCGGAGCTATCCAACGCGTACAGCTGCGGCAGCGGCACCATCCACAGGTCACGGCAGTCCGTCGCACCGCCGCACACCGCGCTCACCGCAGCACCGAACTTCCCGCCAAACCCGCGCAGCCGGGTCAGTGGCAGCTCGAATAGAGCACTCGCGCTGCGGTCCGGCAGCAGCAGCGTCTGCTGGTTCGGCTTGTGCGTCGCACTGATGCACTTCGCCAGCACGCGGTTGTGCGCGATGCCGGCGGAGCAGTCGTAGTGCAGCTCCGCGTAGATGCGCTGCCGCAGCCGGTGCACCACGCGCGACGCCGCACACAGCAGCAGGCAGCGCGCCGCGTAGGCACCGTCGTCGCCGTCCACGCAGAACCCGCGGCTGCCCTCCACCGCACGCCCGCGCTCCCCACGCAGCAGCGCACGCATCGGCGCGTCGAAGACGGCCTCCAGCGACGTCCCCCGCTCGCCAAACCACGCCTGCATCTCCGCCCGCCGGTCCCCGATCAACCGCGTCGATGGCTCCATCACGTCCCGCAGCGCGTCCAGCGCGACGTCGGGGCCGCCGGCCGCCGCACGCACCGCCGCCAGCTCCCGCTGCGCCGCCTCCGTCACGTCGATGTACGCCTCGTCGATGCCGGCCTTCCCCACCACCACACCTGGTTCCGATCGCAGAATCGCAAAGATCAGCCGACTCGCGTGACGGTATGGCTCTAGCGACACCTTATGGGTGTTGATCCTCGGTGCGTCGGGGTAGCCGTACTCCAGCTCCCCAATCATGTAGGTCGCGATGTGGCCCATCTTCAAGTCGGGGTGTTCCTTTCGGACGTCTTCGAGGGTCTGCCGGAAGCGTCGCACACCGAGGGCGCGGGCTGGGTAGTTGACAGCGATGAAGCTGCCCCACTGTACACAAACAAAAGGTGTTGTCCGGCAGTCCACGCCGAGCCGCACCGCCTCCACCTGGGCGTAGAAGCAGTCCATGTCGAGGTGCGCGATGCACCGCATGTCCGGTGGCGGTATGGGGGGAGGGGGGGAGGAGGGCATGAAGGAAGCAGACAGAAGGGATAGAGGGAGTTAATACAATAGATGTGTGTATTGAACTCTTTTCTGCTGCTCGTCTATGAGTGTGTTTTGAGAAAGGGTCTCAGAAAGAGAGAGAGAGAAACGATGCGGCACACACACCGGCTAAGGTGCAGCTACGCCGCCATGTGGAGCTGATCGGGACAAACACTCCGTGACCGCGGCGAGGAGAAGCTGCTGAGTTTGAGCTGTGCAGCCGGTAGAGGCGCCTGACAACGTTGGGTGCAAACGGGGAATGAGAGAAGGGAGAAGGGAGAAGGGGAAGTACGGCTACATCACAGAGCATAGATTGTCGCACAACGCATGTGCCCGAGAACAAATGAATCCTCAAACACATAAAAAGAGGAAAGAGAGAGAGGGGGGGGGCGAAAACGTGTGCACGGTGCCCACAGTGCTCAGAACGCTCTTCCGTGGCGGTGGTTGACCCTTCGTCCCCTTCAACAAAAAACTCAGTAATGTCTATGTTGTGTGTGCCGGAAGACTCTCGCAAGCACGCAAGCACATAGACTACGTAGTAGTGGAAATATTAAAAAAATAGTAGCAGCAGTACAGCACCGATCTTTTAATCGATGATGACCGTTTCACAGTCCTTCCTCGCGCGTTTCGCCGCGCGTTCCACTCCCACATCAGGACTGCTGTCGCCGTCGCATCTACCGCCTTCAACGCAAGCCTCACCGTCCTCCACCCCCGCAGTGTCTTCAACCACCACCGCAGGAGAAGGTTTGAAAGAAGAAAGGGGAGGGTGTGTGGTGTTTTCCGAAGCCGTCTTCACCGAAGTGGAAAACGGTGTTAGTGATGTCTGCTGCTCTACTGTCTTCCCTTCAGCTTTCGTCTCCGCTTCACCTTTCACTTCTCCGAGAACGTGACCAGGCCGGCTAACGCGGACAGAGGAAGGCGGTGGCGAAACGGTCTGCACCGCACTCACGCAGCTCTCCGCAGCGAGGACCACCCGCTGAGAGGGCAGTGACAACGACACGACGTCGCTGTCTTGCACAGAAGCGCCGTCGTCGTCAAAAGGATCGAAATTGCTGCTGGTGCTGCTGTGGCAGATCACTACCTCGCCTTTCCATTCATCATCCTCTTCATCGGCAGAGCTATCAGAGATTTGCTCTGCCACACGCACCGTTGCCGCTGCTGCTGATCCTGATGGATTCGTTGTCGCCGTCTCATCCGCTGTCAATGAAGAAGCATGAAGGAACGAATGAAGCGTCCGCTGCCGCGGTGGCTGGCGATCCGACTTCGCTCCGGAGATGGCGGAGAGCGACGGCACGAGACCCATCGCGCCAGAGTTGTCCGAGACGAAGCCACCCATCGTCAGCGTCACCGAGTCCGCCGACACGGCACCACCCTTCTCGCGAAACAAACTCTGAATCTCCCGCTTCGTAACTGCTGCAAGGATGTCCGGCTGTACCACGTCCGGGAGCGCCACCGTGTAGTTCATCACACCTCCCATCCTTCGAAAGCCCTCATTTCCAAGCTTTATATTCCAGTTTCGGCCGCGGAGGTGGTACAGAGCTGTGAACTCGTCATAGCGGGAGCACAACTCGCCGCACAGCACCACGACCCACCGCTGAATCGTATCGACGGATGAGGTGAGGAAGCCGAAGTTTTTAGACGCGATGAGGGTCTTGGACAGCGGGCGGTTCACAATGGTGTCCTCCGCTACCCCACGCATGCGATAATACGCGTCGACGGACAAGTCGTGCGTCACAAGACCGTCGTCGCCTAGCACCTTCTGCGTGAAATGGGCGGGGCTGCGTCGCGGCCTTTGTGCGTTGACGCTGCCTCCGCCATCCTCGTCGTCGCCGCCATCGTCGTCATCGCCAGGTGCAAACGCGGAGCTATCCAACGCGTACAGCTGCGGCAGCGGCACCATCCACAGGTCACGGCAGTCCGTCGCACCGCCGCACACCGCGCTCACCGCAGCACCGAACTTCCCGCCAAACCCGCGCAGCCGGGTCAGTGGCAGCTCGAATAGAGCACTCGCGCTGCGGTCCGGCAGCAGCAGCGTCTGCTGGTTCGGCTTGTGCGTCGCACTGATGCACTTCGCCAGCACGCGGTTGTGCGCGATGCCGGCGGAGCAGTCGTAGTGCAGCTCCGCGTAGATGCGCTGCCGCAGCCGGTGCACCACGCGCGACGCCGCACACAGCAGCAGGCAGCGCGCCGCGTAGGCACCGTCGTCGCCGTCCACGCAGAACCCGCGGCTGCCCTCCACCGCACGCCCGCGCTCCCCACGCAGCAGCGCACGCATCGGCGCGTCGAAGACGGCCTCCAGCGACGTCCCCCGCTCGCCAAACCACGCCTGCATCTCCGCCCGCCGGTCCCCGATCAACCGCGTCGATGGCTCCATCACGTCCCGCAGCGCGTCCAGCGCGACGTCGGGGCCGCCGGCCGCCGCACGCACCGCCGCCAGCTCCCGCTGCGCCGCCTCCGTCACGTCGATGTACGCCTCGTCGACGCCTCCTTTCTCCACCTGCACGCCCGGTGCTGAAGCTATAATGGCGAAAAACTTTCGGCTGGCGAGGCGGTAGGGTTCAAGCGAGATCTTGTAATAGTCTCGCGTAGGGTTCGGGTGATACTGGCTGACTGATTCCCCCACTCGGTAGCTCGGGGAGAGGGCCACGACAAGGTCAGGGCACATCTGTTTCGCCTCAATGGCGTTGTGCTGCCCGCGCTTAATACCGTATTTTCGGGCCGGGTAGTTGACAGCGATGAGGCTTTCCCATTGAGAGAGAACGAGAGGAACGGTGCGGCAGTTCACGCCGAGCCGCACCGCCTCCACCTGGGCGTAGAAGCAGTCCATGTCGAGGTGCGCGATGCACCGCATGCCGCCTGTGCTGTCGGCATGCAGGTGTGCCGATGAAGACGTAGAACTCATTCGTCGCTGTCACCTTATGACTCGCCGATGAAAAGAAAACTATGCAGTTGGATGCAATGAAAGACCACAAATGGCGCTTGTAGCGCGAGTAAACGCTGTCAATGAGCAGGAGAACAAAAGAGGTGGGTGTGGGTTCCTTTTATTGCTGTGGTGGTATGCGTATTTGTGTGCAAAAGGAAAGGAATCTAATGTGCTGCGGTTATGAGTCGTGCATTCATGTCTCAGGCGAGTGAGATGCGTGAAGGAGCGAGTTAAACGCTTATTGTATCGCGTTTTATCACGCTATGGACGGCGAAACCGTTGAATTCTTAAGCAGAGAACTTTGAGTTCATAGCATTTCTTGTATAAGGATGTGTACCACTGCGTGTAGAGATGTGTCTCGTGCAGCTACCTCAAAACGGAAAGAGTGTCCGCTCTTCGTCAGTTTTTTCATTGGCAGAAAACAGGAAGACTATGAGTCGTGTAAGAACAAATCGGAAGGGGGCACAGAAGAAGGCCGCCGTAGTAGTCATGTGCTCTTGCATGGAGTCATTAAACGCTGCAGCAAAAAAAAATGTGTCCTTCTCATGCACGCTGCGGCGCTGAAACACGAATGCCAAAAAGCGTTCTCAATTATTCATTTCGAGAACGCTGACATGAAAGGTACTCAACGGGGACGCAAATGCTGTTTACTCTTACGTTCTTGTTGGCGATAAACCGAGTAGAAACGAAGTCGAGAACGCGAGTAATGCTACTGTCGCGCTGCACACACGCAGGCAGGCAGCCACGCGGCAAACAAACAAAAATGACTCGGATCACGAAAGAAAGAGGGGGAGAAAGAGGGATGCGCTCTTGTCAATAAAATGAGTTGAGAGGCAGGAAAATAAGACTAAAAAAGAACAGCACAAAGACTTCGTTGACGGTATATATATATGCATGTATCGCAGAATTCAAAGAGCGTTTGGAGTTGGCAATGAAACGACAGACACACAACAGCGGTGATGTCGGTGTCATGACATGCACAGCTCCGTTTTGCCAACAACAAAAAAATGTCTTTCCTTTTTTTACCTTTCAACGCAGGACAGATTGTCGATGCCGACTGCACTTGGGCTGGTGTTTCTCTTCTAACGGATGCGAAGCAAGAAAAAAAAGGCGAGAAATACCCCTTGTGTTTTCTCCCTTCCTTTTTACGAATGGAAGCTCCTCCGTGATGCACTCGACCACCATGACAAATTTTTTGTTGGTAGTGGTAGTACTTTCAACTCTGCTCTCTTTATCGTTTTGTGTTTCCACACGCATTTTACGGGCCAGTTTCATGGTACATTTGTTGTTGCGGCCGTTGTTTTTGTCTTCGCTTGCTAGCTTCACCGTTTTCTCCCCTGTCGAGCTTATGTGATCACCGTCGGCGCCTCGCGGCCGGTAAAGCTCTCCATCTGCGACACGCTCAGCGCGATCTCAATCAACGCCTTCAGCGCCATGCCCGCTGTCGGAAGTGTTTTGGCCGCCAAGTGCGCCTTTACCGTCTCCGGGTCCATGTATTGCTCCAAGTACAGCCGAATTGTCGCACCAGAGGAGCCCGTCCCGCTGAGGCGCAGCACAAAGCGGGAGCCATCGTCGAAGAGAACCCGCACACCCTGCTTCGTCGAGACGGAGTGATCAATCGGGTCGGTGTAGCTGAAGTTGTCGATCGTTTTGCAGGCCACGCCGTTCAGCGCGGGCACATCCGTCGACGTCGTCGTCTCCACCTTCTCCATCACCGCGTGTGCAGCTTCTGCGTCGACCTCTTCGTAGTCGTAGCGGCAGTAGTAATTGCGGCCGTAGGTGGCCCAGTGCTCCTCCACGATTTGCTGCACGCCGATCAACGGTGCGCCTCCCGTCACGGCTGCGTGGTGGTTGCGCTGGGCGAGAATCGACAGCCAAAACAGCGAGGCCCAGACGCCGTCCTTTTCACGGATGTGGTTGCTGCCGGTGCCGAAGCTTTCCTCGCCGCACAGCAGAGGGTTGTAGTCGACGCCGCCGTACACGTCTTTGCTGTCCATCAAATTGCCGAAAAACTTCCAACCGGTGGGAACCTCGAAGAGGGTGAACCCTTTCGCGGCGGCCACGCGGTCCACCGCCCCGCTGGTGGGCATCGACCGCGCGACGGCCCGCAGACCCCCGACACTGGACTTATGGAAGAAGGGCACGCAGTCCGCGTTGGCTGCCAGGACGGCGAGGGAGTCGGACGGGTTGACGAAGAAGCGCGCGCCGAGGATCATGTTGCGGTCCGCATCCCCGTCGAAGGCCACCCCGAAACTGGGGATCGAGTCGAACCTTTCCATGGCTGGGTTGATGCTGCCGTCCGGCAACAGCCCCATCACATGCACGATGTCCGACGCGTACGTTAGGTTTGGGTCTGGGTGGCGGCCACCAAAGTCGGGCAGCACGTCTGTGTGCCGCAGCGATGACTTGGGCACGCCGAGGCAGCAGTGGTAGATGTGCTCCACGTAGGGGCCGCTGACGCCGTGCAGGCTGTCCGTATGCAGTTTGAAGTCTGGCCGCTGCACAAGGTGCTTGATGGCATCGAAGTCAAACACCTCCTGCATGTACGACACGTAGTCCTCCAAGCTGTCGATGATGTCCACCTCCATGCCGCTGGGCTGGAAGGTGTGGCTGCCGACGGTGTTCAGGTCCACGTCGGGGAGAGCAGCATCGATCTTCACCTGCGAAATCTTCACCGTTTCTTCGAAGATGTCGGCGGTCAGCTTCTCGGGCGCCGGGCCGCCGTTCTCGGAGTTGTACTTGATGCCAAAGTCTGCATTCGGGCCGCCGGGGTTGTGGCTGGCGGTTAAGATGAACGCACCGGTCGCACAGCGGCCCTCCGGGTCACGACGGCGGCGGATGATGGTGGAAACAGCCGGCGTGGACAGCATCCCGTGCTGTCCCACCCAGACCCGGCGCACACCATTTGCGGCTGCCACCTTCAGAACCACCTGCACCGCCTGCGGCAGATAATAACGGCCGTCACCGCCGATTACGAGAACTTGTGGCACGCCGCCGTGGCGCTGCAGGGCATTGAAGGTGCTCTGCACGAAGTTCGCAATGTAGTTTGGCTGCTGAAAGACGGTGACCTTCTGGCGCAGGCCCGATGTGCCGGGCTTTTGGTCCTTGTAGGGCGAGGTGGCGACTTCCATGGTGGCTAACGGTACAAAAGGCAAGCAAGCACGTGATAATTTGAAATGATAACGAAACGTTTTCGTCGATCTTCCTCCTATTTCTCTGCGTGTGTGTGCGCGCATGTGTATGTGATCCATCACAGGTGGAGATGAACGGGATCGCATAAACAGCGAACAGAAGAAGTTGCATTTGTGGAGAGAAGAAAGAAGAAGGAACGAAAAGAAGAACCTACGCAGAATCATGCGGTACTGGTGTTCCCTCGGCAAGTTGTACTGCCTGCTCGCCGTGGGAAGAGCTCGCTTTCCTTCCCGAATAAAAAAAGCGGCAGTGTGTGGATTAAGCATATGTTCCATTCAAAATACAGAGCGTGCTTTCTTCTTTGGTTTATTGCATTTCGTGTCGCTTCGTGTCTTTCGCCTGCGCTTTCTTTTCCTTTTCCCTTCTGTGCTCAGTGTGTGTTTGTGAAGACGAAGGAAAGGGGGTTGCCCGTGCTCTCACGGCACTTCTACGCCAAAGACCTCCTTGGCACGCCGCCGCACGCCGTCGTTAATCGCGGCCGGGTAACTCGCCAACACCTGGCAAAGCTCCTTTGGTGGAAAATCGGTGTGGTGCAGAAGTGCACTCAGCAAGTGCGGGCTGCACTTCGTGCCGCTGCGGATACAACCGCGAAACACTCGCAGTGCGGCTTCCCAGCCTGGCGCTGCATCGATGAGGAGACACGCTGGAAACACGTCCAACGGAGGCGCCGGGCGTGAGGGAGACGTCGCCGTGTACCGAATACCGCCCTCCGGTACGAGGAGATGCAACGCCGTCACGACATCGAATGCCTGGGTGTCACGAACGTCCGTCGACAGATGCTTCATCGTACTCCTCTTATTTGCCTTTTCAGCTGGGTTGTTTGTTGGGAGTGCCGGCCGCGCCGTCACCAAGCTGCGCGCCGCGTACTTCTGAAATTCACTTAACGGGAAACGATAGTAGAGCTGCAGCGCGTTCTCCCACTTCCCCTGCGCCGCCCACTCCCTCCCGGCAGCGCTTAATTGGACCTCATCCAGTCGAAGGCCGCGCGCGAGAGCAACGGCGATCTGACGTGCCACCGGCTCGTCCGGGTGTGCCGGCAGACGATACCACGGCCGCGCGTGCTGCGGATGCAGCCGGTAGAGCAAGTGTGCTGGCAAAGCAGTCCGTCGCACCGTGTCCAGTGCGATCTGCATCGATGTGGCGGCGCCAGTAGTGGAGCTGCCAGACCAGTCGTGCAGCTCCCTCAACGCAGCCTCCCAGCTACCGCGGCTCATCAGCCATAAATTCGTTTGCTTTTGTAGTACAGCACTCGTCTGGTTGTGCGTATCTTGCCTTCGAACTTCAACGCGGTCCAAAACTGCCAGAGCCTCGGCCCACCTTTGTGGGCACACGAGGCCCACCGCACGTGCGTACAGCAAGGCCAATTCCGGCGTTAGCCGAGATGCCTGCACCAGAGACAGCACCGTTTCCATCCGCTTTAAATATTCATTCTGACTGGTGGAAACGGTGGCAGATGGTGGTCGCGAGAGAGCGCGCAGAGCAGCGCAAACACTCACGGCAGAAGGCGCGACAGCAGTGAAGGCCTGTTGTACCAGTACCGCCTCCTCTGCCTGCGCACGCTGCAGCAGCGCCTGCCGCTGTAACTCTCTTAGGCGCGCGAGTTCACGGCGGTCGCGGGCGGAGTACCGGTGGTGCTGTGCGCCAGCAGGGATGGCCTCTAACTGCTGTAGCTTCTCTTCCACGGACGACATCGGTTCATCCAGTAAAGGAGACGGCGAGGTCGATTTGCTCTGGTGATGGATATGTCCCTTTCCTTCTTCGGTCCCGGCCCACTGGGCAAAAGACCCAACATCGTGTAGAAGACTGTGACGTAGTGCACGCAGGGCGTGTACTCGCTCCGCGCAGGCACGTGGAGGTGGAGAGGGCAGCGACGACAGCAGCCGCGTCGCCGTCTCCCAGCTGCACCACTGCGTGGCGCTCAGAAACAGGCGTCGCTGCAGTTGGGCAGTAGATGACAAAGATGGAGAGGTGGAAGGTGGTGAGGGGGTTATGGTGGATGTGAAGGATGGTGTACTGTGTGAGATCTCAGCCGTCTCGTTGTTCACCCTGCTCACCTTCTCCTCAAGTGCTCGCAGCATCGCGCCTATCGTGTCCTCAAAGACGTCAATTGGCAGCTGCGGATGCCGGGCGACGGTATCAATCGTCTTGCACACCTCCTGTGTGTGCCGGACGGTGTCCATGGGACGTAAAATACACAGCGCAGCCTCCCATGAGTGCGCGGCGGCGAGTTGGGCGACGGCAACGCAAGCGTGTCGAGTGGCGGCCTCGGTAGAGTTGGTGTGCTCCTGCAGCGCCATCAGCCCACGCACCCATCGCCCGGAGCGGGCGCACTCAAGCGCGAAGGAGGCGATGGCGGACATGTCGGCACGAAGTCATATTCATAAGCATCTGAGGTGCAAAACGAAAAGACTCTAGGCTCGGGGGGGGGGGGGGG